>NC_134769.1:308500-617000 GCF_050436995.1 Anticarsia gemmatalis
AGCTTGTGTGTAAATGACACTTAATGTTTGTTTACTAATATTTGTTTTGTGGTAGAACCTGCTGCAAGTATGCGAGCGGATCCCCACGATCAGCGGCCAGCTGAAGATGCTGACGACGGTGAAGGGCTCGTCGCTGGGCCAGCGCGGCGCCGCCAGCCCAGAGGACAAGGAGGCCATGGACATGCTCGTGGGCAACGCGCAGAGCCTCATGATCAGTGTATGTATGATATATCTATACCTACTATACTAACTGTACTCGGGCCATTTTAAACGTGCGAGTCTCTCGCTCGCACTTACAAATTTTCACATTCATTTCATTATTTTGATTATGACGTAGCGAACAAGGTTGTAACGGCCTGATCCTAGTGCAAGACTTGAGAACGACTCGATTAATTTGACTGATTATAAAAGCACGGTGAAGATTTTTAGGGGTGGAAGATAATTTGGTAAAAAATCTCAATTTACACATAAATGGAACTGTTTGAGCCAGTTAGCTTTATTTTAGTAATCAATTTTATGAAAAAGTTGACTTTAAAATTAACGAAAGAACAAAAAGATTGGAAATTTAAATTCTTTGTAGCGAGCAGATTTTGTGTGTGTTATAAAATAATGTCGATCGAATAATCGCGTTAATAATCTTATGATCAGATTTTAGCGATAATATTCCTAAGGTTCTTTGAAATTAATACTCTAGTTACCAGAATATTTGTTTGATATCAAAAATATAATAGGCTAGAGTATACTAATTAAAATTTAGGTTTATGTTAAAAAAGCCTTAGCAAACAAGCAACCGTCTGCATATGTCTAGGAGTGAATAATTATTTTCTTGCTGAATTTCGCTTGCCTTTGCAACCCGCGCACCTTGCACGCTCGGGCTCTCTAGCCAGTTGTCGGGCTATAGAACACTCTGTATTCTAAGTGTCTAGTATAAATAAAATCTATAGTATATTTTTATTTTTTCACAGATCTCGGACGTAGTGAAAGCGGCCGCCAGTGCCTCAGTCAAGATCATGTCTCAACGAGGCCCGCGGATCAAGTGGGTGCGCAAGACATACTACTGAACAAACAAACCATTATTATTACATAGTATTACTATAATAGCATAATA
The DNA here is from genome assembly GCF_050436995.1 of Anticarsia gemmatalis. Lineage (NCBI taxonomy): Eukaryota > Metazoa > Arthropoda > Insecta > Lepidoptera > Erebidae > Anticarsia > Anticarsia gemmatalis. Next base: position 309,609 of record NC_134769.1, read on the forward strand.
AGTATTATTAATAATAACAACCAAATGTCCAACCAAAACATTCCTTAAGTGCAATTAGTTTTGATATTACATTCTGATATATTTTTATGGAAATAAATGTATTTTCTTATGTAAGTTTTGTACTATTTTTAAGAAAGTTAAGTGTCCTTGTGGTATAATTTATTTCGGCTACATTTAATTTAAATAGGTATAACAGTTTTGTCTTCAAATGATTTCTGTGGGATAATATTCATATGTACGTATTATATAATTTAATAGCTTATCACTCCTTTATTAATAATTCATTTATACAACTTCAGTCAGAGCTTCAAAAAACGCAAAGTTTTAAATAGCACTCTAAAGACTTTTAGTCATTATCCTCACTAAGTGACAGAATCGCCAGAAAAATATTATAATTAAGACCCTTGCCCAGCCGTTGGACAGTGGCGGGTTACAAAAAATATTTTTTTAGAAGTTTGGAACTATCAAAGAGGTGAAATAAAAGAAATATATTTATTAAATAACATATTTTATTAAATCTAATACAGAGTCGTCCATGATTATTTAGTACCTTTCGGTCTTACGGTACACAATTGTTTCGACGACTTTTAATATATTCCTACTATGACAACGTCAAACAACATACAACTAATAATTCTACCAAATTAGTAGTATTTTTATAACTAGCAAAGGCAATTTTCCCCAAAAAATGGTAAGATTTTTTTATTGGCAACACTAGCTTATAAACTGTCATTAACAGTTATTACTAGTTAAATAATTTATTAGATGGTTAGATATTTGTCCTTTGTGCCTTTCCACTTCTATAATTAATTATACATAGTATTTGTAATTAATAATCTAATTAATAAGTATGTCGTTTCAAGTTTCCATAGCGGAGGTGAGTGTGTGCGAGTGAGATGCACGTATACGTTGAATGCGTGCGTCTCGCTCGCACACGTGTTACTATAACGCTAGAGTATTTGGTATTTGGCACTTGTCGATCACAGTTTCAGCTCAGATCTTACTTCCTTCTGCGAGCCTGCGGACAAAAAGAAATAAATTAATAAACTAATACAGTCATTCATTCATATCTATGAATGTGTTTTAGGGTCCAACATGTCGTATAATTTTAAATTAGTCACATAAATAGTGTTTAATTATTTCTGGTTTAATAACATACAGGACAAGTTTGTCAATTGTCATCTGAAACACGTTTCGAAACGCTGGGCTGATGTTAAAACATTTCTACAGAAATACGAAAGAATAATGTGTCTAACTAACTCGGGCATCAAATCCAGGAGCTCTTGATCGAAACTTTCATCTTGGATCGACGTTTTCACAATATAATTTAAAACGCAAGATTTAATTTGGGGGGGAATAAATATAATGCAATTAGTTAATTGAACTTACCACTTCCTTCCTGTCCTTGTTGACACAAATGGAGCGCACCCTTAAGGGGTCCACGTAAGTGCACGTGCAGTCCTGGACCAGGGTCTCGTGCAGCATGCGCTGGTTGATGGCGGCGGCGGCAGTCTGGATGTACTGCTTCTGCTGGCCGGCGTTCATCTTGTGGAAGTTCGTCGCAGAGAACACGATACCGTCGGTCTGGGGAGAAAATAATATGTTAATTGATGCCGAGAAAAAAAATGAAATTGAAAAACTAGGTTTTAAGAAAATCTGTACTAACTAGGCCTTATTTAAAGAGAGAGCAGTTTAGACATAAATGCAAGAATATAATATAAACAACTCTCAAAATTGCATTTGATAACCTTTCTGATAGTTTTTCAGAAGTATTAAAACTGGACATTGTAAACTGAAAACTTTCAAATGTTACAGCATTATTCTAACTTGATTGTCCGCCATATGATTTTTGGTAAACCTTTATTAGAAACAATGAACTGATTAACACCAAAGACTAATCATGCCTTTGACTGCAAGACGACGTCTTTTGTTCTCAAAAAGCTATAAGGTTTTATTGCTCACCGATTCAACGAAGTCCCTGCAAGCATCGTCGGTCTTCTCGAGAGTAGACCTGAGGTTCTCCGCCTCCTTGCCGACCTTCTTGTCTCCCAGCATGATCACAGCACGCTCGGTGTAACCTAGAAGATTAAATATTCCGTGAGAAAATGGCTACAGAAGAAATAAACTGCTTATAGGTGGTTTTAATTGTGGATTATGTGACTTGGATAAAATCTTTAAAGAATTTTTGGAATGTCGTATTCAAGTGATTTTTGAAAAAAATAATTCCACGTGCAATATTCAACTAATTAGTTGTGCTGTTATACATAGGTATAGACAGAAATGTTCCTTTACTGCACTGCATAACTAACTTAACTGAATTTGTCGAAGATATCATAAAGTTAATAGTTTTAGTCAGTGTTACAGCTTTAGCTAAGTTTCAGATAACCTACTTACTAGATAGGACAGTAAATATAAAAACACTGTCAAAATTCTATCTAGGAAGCTATCTGATTGCTGATGACTTATCAATGTCAATTAGAATTCTAACTTGTAGTTAAGTGACTGTTATATTACAGTATGGATACTGACCGACAATCTGGCTGTACTGCTTGCCGTTTCCGATCTTGAGGGAAGGAGTGACGGTGACCAGGGAGTGAGAGTACGCCATGTTTTCGAACATAGCGCCGAACGCCACGGAGCGAGCTGCTTCCACCTGAGGAAAGAGATATTTATTAGAAATATACTTGAAAATCTTGCACCAATTTTTGGCTAGAGTATGTTTGGATAGTTACTTTGTACGTCTTGAAAAATTCAATTTAAATTTCAAATTGAAAATGTTAAAGTTTAACCCTAATCTGTAAGAGGGACGATTTTCTACCACTATGGATTGTTTATAACCGATTACCTGTCAAATAGTCTGTGAAAATACAATCAGCGCCACCTACCGCATTCTATTGGTATTGATATTTCAAGTCCATCTTAGTCCATGCACTATATAAATGACATGGTCTTTCTACGGTTCCATTTTGCTTCGAAGATAATGATCGAATAGCAATATTGATAATATATTTGCAGTTTTGCACCATGAACCTGATGGTCTACTTACCAAGAAGAATTGGCTGACGCACTCTTCGCCGACGACGTTGATGGTGTGTTTGATGGCTCCAGCGCGGAGAGGCAGGTCGAAGATCGAGGAGTAGCTGGCTACCACGTTGGTCAGACCTGAATTAAATCATTTTAGGTTTAGTTAGGATATACTTGAAATTTATGGTTTCTTTAAAAACATTTATCGTAAAAGTTACTTGAAAACTTATTTGAATTTGCTGTAGTATACTGCACTCATGATTATAAATAATAATAAGTATCGACAATTTTTTATAAAATAACCGTTCAGCGCCCCTAGCGTATTTTGCAGGAAACTTTTTTAAAGTGATTTTAAATGTCTAACACTTAGTCTCGATAATATTGCCTTTAAAAAATCGCGCTACGGGTGTAATACTATATCATATTATGGTTGTTACATAAAGATATATTAATTGCATCATAAAACAATAGTAAATTGTGTGTTAAGTGCAGACATAAGTTAAAAGAATGAGAGAGAAAGAGAGATGAAACAAAATATTGGTCAAACTTCTTCAAGTAGTAATTTGTATGGTGTGTCTTACCAAGTTGTATGGTGAGTGCATCATAGATGTTGGCGACGACGGAGGCGGCTCGCAGCACGGGGTCCTGGCCGTGCTCGATGTTGTGCGTCTGGTAGCGTGACTTGTCCGTGAACTGCACCTTAGCGTTCTTCAGTTTCGCTGCAAGGCAATACAAGGTTTGTTGAGCATTTGGTTTAATGGAAATACTTGACTATGTAGCAAAAAGCCTAAATTAGGTAATTGGTGTGGACGGTTATAATTATGTTTTGAATCGTTACAACTTCTTAAAGGAACTTAAAGTATTTAATTACTTAAAAAACTGAAAGAGGTTTTTGCTGGTATTCTTCTTATATATTTGAAATTTAAATTAGCAATGCAAAATTATGTAATTTGAACTTTTTAGGTCAACTTAAATATCAGTTATAGGTATATATCAAATTGTTTTTAAAAAGTGTACAAGCAGCTTTGTAATTATTTCTCGGAAACATTCACATTCAATTTAGTCAATTAATATGATGGATTGATCCTCCTAAAATAGCTAACGTAGACTGGCAGAAAATGTCCCCGGCATTAAGCCTTTATACAGCTCTGTATATAAAGTTTGAAATAAATAAATAGCTAAAGTGTACTCACGGTCAGTGTCATAGACGATGGGGTACGGGTACTTGGAGGTAATACCGACGAGGTATACCTTCACGTCGTTGACGCGCTTGCTCTTCAGACTGTCGATCACTTGCGACACCAGCGGGACCACGATGTCCTTGTAGTTCTTCTCGTTGTCCTACACAAGAAGATAAGGGGTTTAGAGGTGATTGATTTATACGTAAATTAATAATAATAGTTTTTATTTCTGTCTAAAGGTAGTTTATATTAAAATGTCAATATTTCATTTATTAAGCTTGGCAAGAATGCCTATATAATTTTAGTGTTGAACAATTTCATTATCGTACTAATGTCTTGGTTTTAAAGATCTACCAATTAATTTTGATTATGTCGATATGATTTTGATTTTGGTTATGTTATATTTTATAATGTCAATCTTCTTGACAACAAAAGGATATTTAACCATTTGACGTGGCTTATGTGATCCTATACTCATTAACTTCGAAGCAATTAGTTACAATTCGGTACTTACAATGGTAGTTTCGAAGGTGACAACAATGTCAGCCTGCTTGTTCGGGACCTTGAGTTCGTAGCTGTCTCCAACGTTCCTGGGCTTGTCAGCGTCTCTGCACTGCACACACACGTCAGGCAGGACGGCTGGCAGCAGACTGTTGACGGCCAGGGCGGTGTAGCCTCGCGCCAGGTCACAGGCCTGCTGCAAGGCCTCGGCGGAGTCACCGGAGCAAGCGTGGATGCAAGCTTGTCTGCAAGGAAATGGAGCATTAGTAAATTGGAAATGTTTTGTACTCGCAATATTGTTTCACACCTTTTACTAAATGACTAGTATATATTATTAAATTTTATTTAGGGTGCTCACTCAATTCACACACACACCATCGAAGTTTACTCTGCTATTTCGCCGATTTAGGAATTTAACGTGGTTGATTTAACAAGAAATATTTACTGTTTGATTGCGAATTTGTAGCTATATCGATGATATTACATTTCATCAAAATCAGTGCAGCGGTTTTGCCATAAAAGTGTAACAGATGGACATACTTTTTCATTAAGACTGTACGGAAGAAGACATAAGCTAAAATGCTTTAAATTGTATGTTGTAAGTACCTGAAGGGAGCGATGTCCATGAATAAGCCGATGGGCCTGAGTGGTGAGGAGCCTCCGAAGACCTTCTCGCACGCTGGCGGCAGAGCCATGTGGTGCAGCTGGTGGTGGTTGTGCTCGGGAGCCTGGACTTGCGGGCAGCTGCGGGACAGGCGGTACGCGTTGCCGAACTCACTCTCTGATTCACACACCTGTGGGAGAAGACCATGATAAAGTTGGGAACATTTCGTTTTCATTGTCAAGTTTTTATGAAATTATATTTGCTATATGATTCTCTAGAGCTTCATCATCAGATTCTATTCGAATTATGGATCTGATAAATAAATATGTGTATTTACGAACAATGAAATATGCGTAAATTTTGTTTTATCTAAAGACAAGTAGTATCATATTATCATCTATCATAAACTACAAAATGTAATGTGAGTTGTACACGTTACCTTGCCGTTGGGTAGACGGAAGTCATCGAAGGGCTCGTTGTTGCCGTCTCCGAGAAGACCGCGCAGTTTGCCGAGGTAGTAGCCGTTCACTTCGAAGTAGCAAACCTATAGTAGATAAGTATAACGTTAATTACTCTGTGGCTTTTAAGAGGGTAAAGGCTTACAATATATTATGTCGTAGCACTTTGTATGCTATCTCTAAAACTATATTTTTTTTTAATTTTAGTTCTTATTTTCTTGAATCCAAGTGCATTTTGGATAGACGTCGCGTCGTCGGCTTTTGCATATTATAACTTGATATAATTACTAGCAGATAGCTAGGATCTAGATGGATTTAGTTCTAAAAGGCGTGTAGAACTAATTTTTCTCTCGCGGCGACCTTAAAAAGTTTTCATGTTTGATCAGTTTGGTCATGATTAAGCGATTTTAATTGGTCTGCTCTGGTCTGGGGACCTATTTGAACATCATCAAGTTATATTATACTCCTGTTTCACATACCTCAAGTTTAGGCGAGCAGAAGGCCATGATACCGTACAATGATCCGACTCCAATGCGGCCGTTGGCCTGACGGAACGCGAACGAGTCCTTCTCGATGACTGGGTAGCCGTGGTTGGCGCCGTTCAGGGTAGCCTGCGAATGATATGGAAGGTTAGTATGGCTCAGTTATTCTTTAACTGCTTTAAATTAGCTTATTTATTGAAACCTGGAAACAATTATGATAGTTAAAGTTAAAATATAAATGAAAATACACATTAATAAATTAGTTGCTGTGCATTTAACTTAGAAAATCTTAAGATATCTTTTTAATGACCACTGTATGGATCATAAAAAATTCATGAACGACTGCCTTTAATGGCATGTTTGTCATTTATGGGTCTAATGAGAAACCCATAGCATAGATTTAAACCATGAAGACCTTTATAGTTATTCTCATTACAATTCACATTCACATTTTTATTTCTATCACACACTTACTTCTATCATTACAATCGTAAACACTTATGCAAACTACCTAATAACAAATATTCAGAATAATTATTTAGAATCCTCACCTGTCCATTATCCTTAAGTTCAATAATAGCTCCATGCTTGTCTTCCAAGATGAGAGACTTGGGAGCTCCGTTGACGAGCTGCATCATGAGCGTGAAGTTCCTGTCGACGTGGTCGTGCGCCAGCACGTAGCGGCAGTTGCCCGGGAAGGTCAGGTGGCGCCCGTCGAACGTGAAGATGTGTTGCCCGTTGATGACCACGGCGCGGACTAAAGGGGAAGAAAAGGGGGAAGAGGAATTAAAATAAGGTACTTACTGGTTTCTTTACTGTTACAATTTGGATGGATTTTCATATATGATTGTGGTCTTGAGAAATTGCTGAAGTTTTGACTGATGTGTAGATAATACTGCTATATGTGATACGTTGCCTTTTGACTGCAACATATTACAGCTTTCACAGGTCATCATAATGTGATCGACAAATTGTTGTGTAAATTATTATATGTTATAAACTTTTTTCATAGCAGTAAATTACGCCTAAAAATCCTCATATACCTTATTTTCTTATTGTTGGTACTTAGAAAAAAGGGTAAGATTTCATTATTCTTCAGCTGTGAAACAGTTTTAGTAGTAAATATAGAGGGAATGATAAACTTACGTTTAGCAGGCACCTCGTCGAAGGGATTCAGGTTCTTGGGCCTGTAAGCCTTGATCATGGCGATGACGTCAGGTACGTCTCCCTGCAGCAGCGATGACAGAGGACTGGCAGACGCCGAGCCGCCGAATGATGGAGCGGATTGCAGTTCTCCGGGAGTGAACGACATCTATGACAATGTTCAGGTTAGTTTGTTTCAAAGACTTGGCGTTTGAGAAACGTCTTGAGTCATTATAATAGGAGAGCCTTAAGTATGTGTCATAAAGATCATGAACAGAAGAAATTGCTTGGTGCTACGATATAATTTTAAGTGTAAGATATTTTAACGAATTATTGAAGAGTGATATTATTATAGACTGATTTATTTAATCCTCCATGAATACAGTGTGCTTATATGCATGAAGTTTAGAAATTATCACATAAATTTGAAACAAACACTTCAATAAATAGATGATTTGATTTTAAATGATTCAACAGAATCTGAATATTTAGTTCTTTTAATTTTTATACGGCATATAAAGTACTTCGGATAACTTACAGGGTTGAAAGATCCGACAGGTCCGGTGACTCCGAACTGTCCGAGCTGTGTGCGGATGAACTGGATCAGCGAGGTGATGGCGGTGGACAGCTTCTGGTACACCACGCGCAGTTCCTTCTGGTCGTCACACTTCTCTTGCTTCAGTTTCTGTTGAAATATGGGTTGGTTAGTTGTTGTTGTTATAGTCTATCTATCTATCTATCGTATGGTTAGTGGTCAACCTAGTGTCGAAGTTGTTCAAGCCACCCGGAAGGCCTTTGACATGACTTAACGACTGTTGTCTTAATTGACAACAACCGGGACTGACTTTTTACGTGCCTTCCGAAGCACGGAGACGCTCAGTTCAAATAACACTATGCGGTCACCCATCTACCTATAGAATGACCGCGCCAATGGTTGCTTAACCTACAGATCGTTTACCGACCGGTGAGCGCAACTGGCTATGAGCGCCTCGGTTGTGTAGTGAAAAGGAATATAAGACTTAACCTTGATGGAATCTCTACAACTTTATTTAAAAGTTGAAGGTATAACTAAAGCTTCATAATTAATTATGACAACTTAAACATGAGGCAACAAGTAAACCTTTGGTTTTTTGCCAGTATAAGGGCAATTTATTCCTCTTTTGCGACGAACTCTTTAAGGATACCTATCTCAAAAAAATCTGATGTGAAATATACTTTAACAATGGCATATTGAGCTTGAATAGGCACCTGGTTACAATGTAAAGTGAAGTCTTACCTTCATGACGTAAGCGTGGAGAGCGTCAGAGAAGTCTCTGGTCTCGGGAGTGGGCATGAAGGCACGGATGGTGTTGTACACGTCCTGGAGGAGAGCCAGACCCTGTTCCGGTACTGCTAGCTCTTGGAACTGGAAGTAATAAGAAAATTAGTATTCTGAGCTACTGCATTTACGTGTTTAGAACTATTCTGGAGTTACGGAGACAAGTAGAAAAATGACAAACGTAAAGTACCAAGACTAAAAAAAACTTTTTCTAATTAAATAGTAAGCTTATCAAGGATGCTGCGAAAAGTTGGAGAACAGCTTGCTTGATCACCTCTTTATTGCACCGCTTAAGTTGTACTTAAAAGTACATGTATCTGTTTTACTTTTATCGTATTGTATAATACCATGGTTCCAGTTATTCAGTAATACGTTTTTTTTTAAATTTGAGTAAATTCTTACCTTCTCCTTGAGTAAAGCAACGATGGGCAGTTCCTTGACCTGTTGGGAGAGCTCAGCGGTCAGCTGAGTGACGCGGGCGCGGAACTCCTTCAGTTGAGCAACCAGGAGGCGGGTCAGGTCTGGTGGAAGAAATGTTTAGATTAGTCATATGTTAGTAGAATATTGGTGGTTTAATGCAGCTTTTGCGTAAGGATGTATTTTGAAGAAAAATATGGATCATATTTTGTTAATTTTACTGTAGTTCTACTGAGTAGTCGAAAATGAGATTTTAAGGAAACAAAAGACTTATTATTAGATATTTTGCCATCTTAATAGTACGATATTTTTTTTGGACTAGAACTATATAGATACAAAGATGCTGAATGATATAATAACAAAACTATGATTTTAAAAAAAACATCCGAATCATACTGGCCATCTATAAAAGTAGCTAAAAATGTTTTGTTTGGGCAATTAAACTGACTGATTTTAAAATCCTGAAGCCTCCATTTATAGTATCGTTTTATTTTCAACTTACCCTTGAAGATGCTGGTGAGCGCGTTGGTGAGCTCCTCAAGTTCGGGCTTGTGCTTCTGGTAGAAGTCCTGCACCATGGCGCCGATGTGCGCGACCACGTCGATGATGCTGTCCAGGTACTCCTTGACGGCGTGAGCGATTGTGTCGTAGATCTGCTTGATCTGAGGCTCGATCTACAAGTAAATAGGTAGGTTAGTATTTGTTAATTTCTTGTTTAACATTTTTTTGTCATTTGTTATTGTGAAGTTAAACAATTTCTGTGGAATTGTATCAAAATCAATATTCAATAATCGGCGGCCCTTGGCTGATATGTATAATGGAATTTTCTTAGATTTCAAGTTTTATTTTTAACAGATTTGAAGTCTTATTTGGGATCTCCTTGTAGATCTTCATCATCATTATTTTGAAATAGGTACAATTTTACTCACATATTTATGTAGCGTCTTTAAACAAAAAAAATACTAGGTGTTGTAAGAAGATAGTAAGTTTTTCGGAGAATGATTACCAAAATTATACAAAATTGTTGAAGTTGATAACAAATTTCGTGTTTTATAGTGTGATAGCGTACCTTCTTCTCATACATGTCCTGGATCTTCTTGGCGGTGTCGATGTAGACCTGAGTCATCTTGTCCACGATGGGCTTGGTACCCTGGATGACGTCATCGATGATCTTAGCCAGGTAGTGCACGATCTCGTTGCTGTAAAACAATAATCCATACTAATATTATAAATGCGAAAGTAACTCTGTCTGTCTGTCTGTCTGTCTGTCTGTCTGTCTGTCTGCTACTCAATCACGCCTAAACTACTGAACCAATTTGCATGAAATTTGGTATGGAGATATTTTGATACCCGAGAAAGGACATAGGCTACTTTTTACCCCGGGAAAATGACGCGTTTCCCGGGAAAATTCAGGTTTCGCCACCGGAGTCGCGAATTACCAATATTATAATGACATTGAATTAACAAAATCCCGTTGTCATGGCAACTGTTTTAATGGCGGATATACCATTAAAACAGTTGCCATGACAACGGAACAACGGACGGTTATTTATGTATTAAGTATGAGATATGAATAATTTTAAGAATATTTTTCGTGAAAAAAAAGCATATTTTATATCATCACGCTACGACCAATAGGAGCAGAGTAACAGTAAAAAGGTGTTACAAAAACGTGGAAAATTCTGACCCATTCCCTCTTATGTGACGCAAGCGAAGTTGCGCGGGTCAGCTAGTTGGTTAATAAATATACAACAATTTACCTTCCGTCAGGAAAACTTCGAACTGTAACAATTTTTTGTAATAATTCCAATTGAAAATCCAAATTTGGGGTTCGAAATCAAATTTGGGGGTCATTAATTAAATGAGGTAATGGGTAGTTTAACTAATAATATGCCAGTCCACTAGGTCACAATTTGTTTGGGTTAATCCAGTTAGTCATCATTAAACGAGACAAGCGTCGGGACAATTTTATAATTTTCCAGCGGCATTTACACATGGTAATGTATAAGTTTCATGTTCGGTATACTTACAAAGCGTGTGAGATTTCCTTCAGCGCCTTATCATCAGCGATCTCCTGGTAGAACTTCTTGATGTCCTCGGCGTAAGCCTTCTGCACGTTCTGGAGAGTGGGCTCCACGCGCTTGAGGGTCGCCTTGAAGTCGTTGTTGGCCTTGTCTCCCAGCTGCTTGATGCGGGCTGCCAGGTTGTCCAGGTCCTTCTTGAGAGCAGCCTGGAAGAAGAGTCTACGGTTAGCTAGGATTCTTCTTTGTGAGGTTGCTGATGGAAAGTCTTTGTTGATCTTGCCTAACGATCATATAGCTGTTTGAATAACTGAATTTTGTGAAAAATGTGTGTAATAGTAAAGTAACCTAAGTAAAGAAGCAGCTTATATTGGAAACTAGACAATTGGAAGTTTCACCACCGCTACATTATACGTAGACGTTACAAAGATAGTCAGCAAGCAAGCTTATTTTTTTCATGAATTCTTGAGATATTTTAAATACGCTTTAATTTTGTAAAACTTGTGCTATTTCAACAAACTTACGAAGAAGTAATTGAAGTTCTCCTTAGACGCGCCATAGTCGCTCTTGATGAGGTTATCATCGAGGAACAGGGCTCCGTGAACGATGTTCTTCTTCTGTCCTCCGAGCACGATGTCGGCGCTCACGTCCACGCGCTTCTCCGGCTGGATGTGGCCCACGATGGACAGCTTGCGGTCTGATTCATCTGTTCAAGATAAAAAGGTTAAGTTTGTGATGTTTTACAGCCGATATTAATAACCAATGGATAGGTTTGCTTATCTTCTGTTAAATAATGACAGGTCTTCCATATAAAGTGTGTCTGGAGATAAGTAAATGTATCCATGGATAGCATATTAATATCGGCTATTAGTTTTGAGAATTACGAGATTGTGTGCCAGTGCAATGAAAACTAGAGTCTGTTAAAATGCCTTAGAATAAGTTTCTTACTTCATAGTTACTGTCTTAGTCTTAAAATTCTAAGGTCTCTTTATCAAGAGATTTATGATGACTATGTATGTGAGATGTTAATCAGTTCATTTGCAGCAATAGCATTTTTTTTTTGGCATTATCGAGAACGACGCTATACTTAAAAGGTATTTTGGTTAATTTTCAACAACCCAGGAATGTAAATCTACAATAAAATGGTCAATATGAACACAAACAGACGCCACGACATTTGACGGGCTCACTTAAACAGTTCTTAAGTTAAGTTGCACGCCAAACATTAAATAATCACCGCTATAACCTGTAGTGAACTCGAAGTATTGGTAGTCCTTGGCGATGGCGGTCACTGCGACGGGCTTGCCCTCCAGCAGACAGAATTTCACTTCAGCCTTCTGCAAGTTGTCGTTGACAGTCGCTGTTCCTTCTACGTCGATGACTTTCACGAGAGGAGTGTTGACCTGCAAGAAGAAGAAGTTTAGTATCTGCGGCTTTATCACGTATCTGATGTATTGATGGTCACTATAAATATAATAGTCAGTTATATCGATAAATTTATAAACAGTGAATTTACTTACCAAAACCTTGACGTGGGTAGGTGATCCTTCAAACAAGATCTTAGATTCGCGGGTCTGTGAAAGAATAAAATTTCGTCAGTAAAATACAAAGATAATTAATTAAAGTTTAAGTTGAGTTTGTGTATGGCGTGTACTTACAGCTCCAAGAGCGGGGTGGGAGACGGAAGCAGAGGTCTCAATCTTGACGGAGTTCTGAGCTGGGCGCTGTACTACTCCGCCAATCTTCACGACGGCCTCCTGCAGAAATAAAGATAATTGTGGTCAGTTTTCTGTAAGAATTACTACTGCTATTTGGTGACGTAGAAACGTAGACGTGTTGTGATGAAGAAAAAATAAAAAGATAACTTTCCAGAGTATGATCTCATGAAGACTTACACAGCCACCTACTTATTCTTGAAGGTGGTTAAAAATAGATGGAGAATCCTATTTATAAAGCCAAAAGACATATGAAAAAGTCTATCTCTTAATGGATTGGACCAAAAACCAATTTCTCAAAGTAACTTTTTCATAGTTTTTCAAAATCTACTACACACCTTGTTCATCTTAGGATGGTTGAATCCAAACTCGGCGACAGCAGACTGTTGGTTCTCATTAGACACGTCGAGGTCTACCAGGAACCTGGCCGAGGTCTTGTGTCCTTGCTTGTTCTTGTCCATGTCGAGGCACACCTCGCCGCGGATGGGGAAGGGCAGACCCTTGTTGGTGGGGTACGTGACCACAGACTCCAGGGCCAACACGCGGGTGGGTAGGTTCACGGTGATTCCAGATTTGGCGTCTGGGAAATAAGATTGGTTGAGTATGGTTTTTGTAACTGGTAGATGGGTTTTGGATATTGTGTTTTTTCGTCGTTTTGAAATGTGTTGATAAAGGTAAGTTTAACTTTACATTCTTCGAAGAGTAAGCTATCATTGTTGGTCCGCATTTGATATTTCTGGTTTAATATACACATAACAAAATTGAATGTAAGATTAAGATTCTAATAGAAAAGCTAAGAATCCCTTATTTTGATCCAAGAAATGGGACCAAATCTTCAGTCTTTAAAGTAAGTGACAGTATCGGTACATCTAGCAGCTACTACAGTTTAAACAAATGCTCTATTCACGAAGCTGAAAATAGATATATTTAAATAGTCAAAAGTGTAATAGACTTACTTCCATGTTCAGGAGTGTTGTAGACATGGAGGTGGTACTTCTTGTCTTCCTTGTTGATGTGCACGTCCATGGTGTACTGCGGCATCTTCTTGTCTGACACCTCGTCCTTGATGTTCAGACCGAACTCGGGAGCAATGCCCAGCTTGCGCAGGTCGAAGCCAGCTGTCACTACGTTCTGGATTACTCCAGGCTCTGTAGGGAAAATAACCGTTAGTTTTCTTATTACATGGTTTGATAGGTAGGTATTATAAGATTAACGATTTAAAAGTCTCGCGACTTGTACACATAACTTTAAATTTTCAATCGCGTTTAAGACTCGTTGCATTATAATAATATATTATAAGGCTCATGTTCACATTTGAGAAAAAGGTTTATTTTCGGTCATCATACAAAATTGAATACATTATGCAGGGTAAAAGTTAAAAACTTATTATGTTTAGTTTGGGTATGTAGACATTAGGCAAAAGTGCCGTTTTTCGAAGAAGCTAAATTATGTTTTATAGTAAGTACTGTTTATATTAAGCGCCAACGCTATGAAAAAAGTCAACAAATTAAGAAAAACTCTGTCTTTCGGAAGAATATTGTTTAAAGAGAAAGGAAAGGTGAGTGCATTTCATACACCTCTGCCTACATCTTCAGGCATTATAAGTTTCACATTATATATTATGTATGTAGAGAATGAAAGTAAACTCACTGGAGATATCGATCTTGGAGTTGATCTCAGCATGGGCGCACTGTTTCTTCTCCTCGCAGTACACGTAGGAGTTCTTGTACTCAAGGTTGGTCACCCTGGACTCGGCCACGTAGCTGCGCTCGCCGATGGCGATGTTGAAGAAGGTCTAGAGAACAAAAGAGTACGTTAATATTTGGAAGAATATGTAGGTAGATCAAGAATTTATAGACAAAGGTGGTTAATTAAATGTCATTGATAGCATGAATTAACTTTTTTTCTATTGGTATTAAACTTTTTTTTCATCTCATGGCTGTCCTATTACTGAGCGAGGAGGAGGCTTTTCCTAACCAACGAGGGAGAAGATAAGGGACCTTACTTCATGCTCTCAAAAATGTGTTAAAAATTATAAGGCACGCAAGATTTCATTACAATGTTATGTATGAAACTTTATATGTAAAATTATTTTATATTTCAGTACAATATTTCTGACAACTTATGCACTCAGAATAAATGTTTGTAAGGATTCCAATTTCAGTTATAAGATACTAATAGTAATAAACTTTGACCTAAAAAACGTAAATTATTTGTTCATGTATTTACCTCAACACCCTTCTCGTTTCCTTCTCCCAGGATGGTGCGGATGTACTTGAAGTTGGCGGACTTCTGCTCATCCTTCACCTTCACGGCGCCTGAACCTTCGATGATCATCTTGTCCTTCTCCTGTTTGCTGATGAACGAAGTGCTGGACACGAAATAAATATGTTAGTAAACGTTAAGTTCTAAATATTTTATCCTTATATGTATAAAACAACCTGAAATCTAATTTTTATGAATATTTTACACTCTTATACTATAAAATACCAACCTATTGTTTGATACTAAGCAAATAATAAATACATTTGAACGATTATTGAAATAATTGTCATCTGCTCTGACTTTGCAAATATACAAACAACGGACACAAAGTACTACAAGACCCATAACAACTAAATGTGGATCGCATAAATATTTATTCCGTGTGAGAATGAAACCCACTCTCTCTCGACTTAACGTTAGTGGCGAGCAACCATCTTAACCACTGCGCCACGGTATACTATTTAAACCGACGTAAGCCCGAGAGTACTATTTTAAATGTTGTTAAATATAATCAGTATGTTCTCACCTTCCACTAAGAACATTCTTGTTGTCATTTACTGCCTTAAATTCCAGCCTCTTGCCGTTAGAAGTGTCCTTGCTAGCGATCTCCACCTGGTAGTTCTTGTAGCCAAGCTGTTCTGAGTTGGCGACCATCTTGAAGGCTACGTTGTCCTTCTGGATGCTGGCCTCACTGGTCAGGTCGGCGGAGATGTCACGGATGTTCTCTACCTTCATTTCTACCTTGCCCTGGGTTGAGCTGAGAGAGCTACCTTTGATGTAGAGCCTGAAATTTTGGGAATGTGTTAGAATTTGCTGCTTATGTTTGAATCTGTTTTTGATTCGAATGTTTTTGCTCTATTCTATAAGGAGTTCCTATGCATATTCCCTGCCGTATTTTTAGGAAAAAGTCTTGATTTTTTATTGTTACATGCTTATTTGTGTATTTATAATAAGCACTATTATAAATATAGCGTGATTAGGAGATTTTATGCTATCTTTGAGTTTGTATTGTTGTTGTCTTTGTATTGAGCGTTAAATAAATTGCAATAATTCGGAATTTTAACGCAAGCGCAAAATACAAATGACTTAAAATTGTGATTAGTAATTAATTGAAATAAGGAATAGTTTTGGTTCAAGAGCAAACTTCCCTCTGAGGGATATCGACTGCAATTATAATGGGTTTCAATATTTGACTTCTGGATCAGATAGATAGTTACCTGCTGGTCTTAGGGCTGCTAGGGCTGGTGTACTTGACGTCGATGAGGGGGTGAGCCTTGGAGAACACGAACGAGGAGTCGGACTTGTAGACGCGGCCGTCAGCGTCGATCAGTACGTTGGATACGTACGTGTCGGGGGCTGGGTTCTGTGGGAAAGAAGGTGAATTAGTGGTAATGAACTTAAAGAGTAAGTTAAACAAGACGTAAAGTGTTTAGAGAGAAAGCTTCTGTAATGATTTGTTAAGGATGCAAATTAATTTGCTTTTATTAAGATTAAAATTTACGAAAATTATATTGAAGGTAAAAATATGAAATACAATAAAAATCATACTAACTACGAGTATAATAATAATGATATATACAAAAGTATTAGAAGCATACACTTGTACGTATAAATAGTTTTAAATTATAGGTAGTAAATCAGTGTTAATATGGTGGGTAGGTATATAAAATATATCTTGGAAACGTTATAATAGGATAGCTAAAGTTAGTAATAAAATCAATTTAATTTCGTGTAAGGGTACAACATCTTATGTTGTCTTCAAGACCTAAAGTTTTGAGAGTCAAATGAGTGAAGTTCTTTACCTTGGAGTGTACAGTGAACTCAAGCCTCTTCAGGCTCTCGATGTGAGGAGTGCTGGCCTTGATGCTGAGGCTGTTGTCTCTGGGGGCGACGGACGCGTCCATGGCGACGGAGGCCGACTTGCCCTTGCCGTACTTAGCTTTAACTTCGGCATGGCTGTCGATCTTGTCGTCTGAAAGATGATAGGAAATTAGTTTCAATGTAATTTTTTATCCATTGGTCTAGGTATTTTCTTTGGGTAAGAGAAACTAAGCCTCCCATTAAACAGATTATTTTTTAGACTCAAGGCCTCCTTCATTCGGGTAAAATCCTTGCCTAGCATTGGGACAGGCATTGGTTAAAAAAAGGGAAAACAAATATATGGCAGCATTAAAATTGCTGAATATTGTTAAGACATTCAAAGGATCTAAACCGCTTGGCATTCATAATAGCAAATGGCATAATAACTTAGGACATTCTTTATTATATAAGCTCATTATTTTTACCCTCCATGAAAAAAGAGGAAGAGGTTCTCAATATGTCGCGATATCTTTACTTATTCACGTCAGTGCACTTGTTTGAACTCACCAGTCTTGTCGTTCTTGTAGTTGACCTCCAGGGTGACAGGGTCCACGTGGGGCACCAGCAGCTTGACGGTGCTGAAGCCGCTCTTCTCTCCGACCTTGCCGTTGGCATCGATCTTGTAGACGTCAGCGTTCACTTGCACTGATTCCACGATGGTGTACTGTAGAACAAAAAAATATCAAGTAAGTAATGTGAAAAACCACGGCTTTTTTCCATGGGGGTAGATAGAGATCATAAAAACAAATTATACAGAATAATATCATTTCTGTTATATATTGAGTTAATGAAATTAGTTGCCAAGAGGTACATAAGCACTTTTTCTGGCCATCATATTAATTTTAACCGCCAGATTGACGGTTACGAAAAGTGTCTGATAGCGTTTCTGAGAGATAAATAGCGAAAAAATCTGTTAATTTGTCTCGATAAAGAAGTTGATATTTCTACAAAAGTATTAAAACTACTCCTGAACGGAAAAAGAAGCGAAATACAGAAACAATGATTGCTTAATAATCTGTGCTATTGGGTTAGTAAACTAAGTTTAAAGGTATTACCTCTAGTTGGTCCTTGTTCTCAGGTTGCAGGTACAGCACAGTGCTAACGTACTTGATGTCGTGCGCCTTCTCGAAGGGCAGGCTGATAGTCACCGTGTAGTCGTCCAAGTATCTAGGGATAACGAGAATTTATATTAGTAACTAGCTGACCCGCGCAACTTCGCTTGCGTCATAAGAGAGAATGGGTCAAAATTTTCGCCGTTTTTGTAACATTTTTTGTTGCTACTCCGCTCCTATTGGTCGTAGCGTGATAAAATATAGCCTATAGCCTTCCTCGATAAATGGACTATCTAACACTGAAAGAATTTTTCAAATCGGACCAGTAGTTCCTGAGATTAGCGCGTTCAAACAAACAAACAAACAAACAAACTCTTCAGCTTTATAATATTAGTATAGATGAAATAAAGTATTCAATATGATGACACTCTTTGGAAAATTGACTGTTTTTTTTTAAACTTTTTTGTACCCTGATCTACAGAGCAACGTCAATTTTATTCTATGACGTTTAAATAACACGCACGAATTTTTCAATTATAAATTTTTAGAGAGTTATTTTAGTCTGAAGTAGACTTTAAATTCTTCCCAAAACAACTATGACAACATACAAAAAATTAAATAGAAAAAAAACCTAGATTCGTAACTGATTCAAACATTCAGTTATACAACCCAACAAATACACAATAGTTAAACGGGTCAGACACGCGTTTAACTGCACGTTTCGTATTATGTATATAAGCGATAGTTTAAAAGCTTTGAAGAATCATTCATTCAGAATCAATTATTTCATTTCAAGAAATCTGTTCTTGTGACTTACTTCTTGTCACCCTTGTCCAAAGCCTTGACTTCCAAGACGCCGGTGACTTCGAGGTTGGTGTCGTCTCCATAGTTGGCCTTCAGACGGTATTTGTCGTCGCGGTTGGTGGTGGAGTCCAGGTAGATGTAGTGGCCGGAGATGGAGGCTGGCTTAGGCGCCAGGTTGCCGGTCAGCTCGGTCTAGAGGAGAATATGGGAATTAGCGTTTGGGCTACCTTTCAGTACAATATTTATGGATATCGCCATTTAACCATTTTGCCATGTGTTCAAACTGTTCATTCCCTAATTATCCTACCTGATTGATCATTTTCTTCTATGGAATAGTTACGTTTTGAAAGAATATAGATTTGTACAAAAACGTATGGTTTAGGGAATTCATTGAAAGGCCAGATAATAAGTCAGTAAATCGCCACCTTTACATGGTATAGAATGTTAAAAATAATTAAAATAGAGAATTGGTGAAATACAAAAGTGGTGGTAAATAAAAGGTCAATGACTCACCTTGAAATCGAACTTGAACTTGTCACCATCAGGGTTGTTCTTCAGGAAGAAGGTGTTGAGGAGTTTCTTGCCGCCCTTCAGCTTGAGCTCCACCTGGCCTTCGTAGTTGATGATCTCCTTGTCGAAGTTGGTGTTGGAGAGCTTGCCCTTGTAGCTGATGGTGGAGGCTGCTCCTCCGCGCTTGGTGGCGTCGGAGAGGAGCACCTCGGCGTGGCCGTTGTAAGTCTGTATGAATTAAATATCGGTTTAAAAAGTGCTAAAATTCGCTATTTTAATGTATAGATATGGAGATAGGTATTAAAGACACAGCTTTTTGGATCTCCAAACCACATACCTAATAAGCATGCGTGTGTTTGTCTACTAGACAAATCATTTGGTTGTTAATTTTTTTAAGCATTTTACAATTATATTTCGCCAAATTACTACTATTAATGAACATTTCTATTTTAAATCAATCTTCAATAATATTCAGAAGTTACGTCATACTCATTTTCAAAGATCTTTGACAGTCGTTAACAGTAGTCAGAAACTTAAAAGTCTGACAACCAGTATTTGCCGGGGCTATCGTGTTATAACTCAGGTAACTAGGCTGTGAAGGTCCGATAGGCAGCCGCTCCATGTAAAATACTGATATTCAGCTGCATCCAAGTGAGACTGGAAGACGTCTCCAACATAGCTGGGAGGAAGCTAGGCTGATTATTTTACTTACGTCCTTGTTCTGTGAGACATCACGGTCGACCTTCAGCGTGAGGCAGCGGTCGGTGGGCAGCACCAGCTCGAACAGCGCGTGGGTCTTGCCGACGGTGGAGTACACTCCGTCCTGACGCACGTTCAGCTCGAACTTCTTGCCGTTGTACTCGAATTTGTTCCTGAAAATATACTCACGTTAGATACTTTGGAAACACGTTTAAATCATGCTTGTTTTGTATGAAGTAGGCAGTGGCCAAATATCGGAAAAGAAGTTGGTCTTAAGTGAGAGTACTCAACTGACGATTCAATGAAGATTAGGTCGAGAACAAATAAAGGAAAGATTATGTAATAAAGTATTTCGTCA
This sequence comes from Anticarsia gemmatalis, assembly GCF_050436995.1. Taxonomy (NCBI): domain Eukaryota; kingdom Metazoa; phylum Arthropoda; class Insecta; order Lepidoptera; family Erebidae; genus Anticarsia; species Anticarsia gemmatalis. The sequence continues at coordinate 330,021 of NC_134769.1, forward strand.
GTACTATTATATGATTTAGGATTATGAATGTTCCGAATTTAAAACAATGTAAAATCTGGAATGACAGAAAAAAGGGTTAGGAAACCGAACAGATTCATAAATATATAATATCCGGACTCTAAAAAAAATTATTTAGAATAAGATCAATAGCACTTTGTCCAATCTGAGAATCGAACCCGAGATCTTGTCTTTAGCTGTCAGATACACTACCGACGGCGCCACAGAGATAGAAACAAAAAGTAAATCTCTAAGTGTCAATCTAGACTTTAAAAAAGTGGTTATATAATTTTTTCTTGTACTTACTTGGTGTCAAGTAGTTTCTCAGTCTTCTTGGCGGTGGCGCTGTAGTGGATCTTGTCGTGGTTGTCCTTCTCGTAGTTGAGGAAGATGTCCACGTCAGCTCCGTAGTTCGGAGCCTTGGCTTGGAACTTGAAGTCTCCCTTGATCTTGCGCTGGGCCTGGAGATAAATATCTTCGTTAAGCAATTGATTTTACTAGGAGAAGGTGTTTGGTTCGTAGATTATTCGTAGGTATTATAACAAACCTTATTATTTAGCTTTCGGTAGCAACATTACAAAACGGAGATTAAACAAAAAATAATAAAATTGGACTATAATTTCTTTCTTACTTTTAAGGCTTTAATGTTCAATCTAAAGTTAACGATTTTCGACACAATATTTTTTTTTTTTTTTTTTTTTTTTTTATTTCTTATTAAAAAAAGACAACTCCCGCACTAAGAATTGCTCTTGTGTCGCGGGGACTTTTACAAACATACAAACAACGGACACAAAGCACAACCAGACCCGAAACAATTATTTGTGGATCGCACAAATAATTAAAGATTATTTACTATTTACTTTATATGAACTGATTATTTACTTTATATGAACTTTATATTATAAATTAAATTTATAATATAAAGTTCATATAAAGTTAAAAACGTCAATCTAAAGTTTCGTTTTTTCTAATTCATGTATCGCGGGATAAACATAGTGTTATTAATAAATCATCCAACAAATCGTCAACTTTAATCAAATTTCAATTCAAAAAGTTAAAAAACTATTGGTTGTTATTGTCACTTACCTTCACGAAGTCCACAATGATCATTCCATTGCCCTTATCATCAGCCACCTTGAATTGACCGTTAGCAGAGATGGTGTTCTTGATGACTAGTTTCAGCTGTCCGTTGGCGTTGGGTCCACGGTTGAACTTCAGCAGGTAGTCCAGGACCTCACCCTGGGACTCTGTGACCTTGGCGTGAGAGGAGTACAGGCTGGGGGTCTCGATGACACCGACGTCGAACCTGGGAAAAGACGTATGAATGATTTAAATTGGCTGTAATAGGTGCGTTGAATGGAATGTAAAAGAAATAAATATATTAAGATTTGCTACATCTAAACCCGGTTTCTGATGAGGTACTATTTAGCGGTAAAAACATACAAATAAATAGCTCTTTTAGTTGAAGCATTAGAATCAGAAAAGTCTAGATATTTTGTAGTATATTATATTTTGGCAGTCTTTTTACTGTACATATTTATGTGTTCATAAATTTACTCACTTGATATCCTGGGCCTTGCTGCCCATGGTCACCTTCAGGTGTCCAATAGCACCAACATTCATGTCATTAGGCTTAGTCTTATGGAGAACGACTCCAGACAGCTCATATTTGCCGATATTCTTGAACTCAATGTAATTTTCCAAATTAGACTTGTCAGCAGAAACAATGTCCCTCTTCGAGAAGACTTCTACTCCGTTCTTGTCGTAGAGAGTCTTGATCTTCAGGCTGTAGTCTCCTTGTTTCTTGATGTGAGTCCTGGCGTCCAGGTCGAATTCGGCCTTCTTGTCCATGTACTGGCCTGAGGCTTCGATGTCCAGTTTCTTGGGGTCGATGTCAGCGTCGAAGCGGGCGATCAGGGGGATGGCGTAGATTTCGACTGTAGAAGAAAAAATGAATGAGGATTTCAGTAATTTTGAGATTCTTCTTCTTATCGTATGGTTAGTGGTCAACCTAGTGTCAAAGTTGTTCAAGCCGCCCGAAGGCCTTTTACATGGCTTAACGACTGTTATCTTAGTAGACAACAGCCGGGACCGACTTTTTACGTGCCCTCCGAAGCACGGAGACGCCCAGTTCAAATACCACTATGCGGTCACCCATCTATAGAGTGACCGCGCCAAGGGTTGCTTAACCCACAGATCGTTTACCGACCAGTGAGCGCAACTGGCTATGGGCGCCTCTGTGAGTTTTTTCAACAGAATTTTGAGATATTTCAACATTACACATTTTACATTTGGCAAAATATACCAAGTAAGTATCTTTAAAAACCTACTCATGACTCTGAAAATTATAGCCAGGCAATTTGTCATTCGCTATTATTTTGAAGCGTAACTTTTTCCTGAACAAACAAAATAATGGTCTTTAAAGGGATACTCACACTTGTTCTTGGTGATGAGGTTGAAGTCTTCCTCAGAGTTCTTGTGGTATTTGTACATCTGGCCGAAGCAGACGCGGTTCTGCTGGTTGCGGAGGTCGCCACCGTAGACCAGGTCGATCTCGTTACGTGTCTGAGAAAGCAATATGAATTAAGACTACTGCCTTATACAAAAATATGAGCTTTTCGACATTGCTTGTACTAAGCAATAATTTTGAAATAAATAATGATGATAATTGCCTTAGATATAAAGACAATATCAGGCTATTTATAAAGTGTGAAGAAATACTTACAACTTGGTCATGTTCGAAGTGTCCCTTCAGCCTGAAGTTGATGTACGGGTTCAGTTTGTTCATGAACTCAGCAGTCACATCATTATTCTTCAAAGATCCCTTGAAGTTGGCCAGGTCCTTGACAACAACATCGAAGTCGAAGTCCTTAGCGCCAGAGATACCGGCGTGACCGTCGATGCAGATGGGCTCCTTCATGCTGGGCAGGTTCAACTTCACACCCTCAATGGTGTACTTCCTTGTAGAGTCATGGACTTCTTCAATAACTTGGCCAGAGATTGGAATGTTGTGCTTCTCTTTCTCACCAGGCATCTTGTATTCAGCGATAGGCTTGTACACTGTACGTCCGCCACCACCTTGCACGTTGAAACCAACTTTGCCGTAGACCTCATTAGCATCGTATTGTCCTTTAACGAGCAGAGTCAGTTCAGATGGGCTGCGGGTCATAGCGACCTGGCCGTTGATGACCTTAAGAGCAGAGTCCAGAGCGAGTTTAGCTCCAATCTCGCGTTGGCTGTAGACGTATTCACCAGACAGTTGAGCGCGACCGTGCTTGGCACCTTCGGCGTCAAACAAGATCTCGAATCCTCGTCTGCCGGCTTCATCAGCGCGCATCACACCCTTGATGTGGTATCCTCTCAGGTTTTGCTTCTCAACCAACACGCGAACCTTGGCAGATCCAGACAGTGGGTAGCTAGCAATGAATTTAGAGATTGAAGCTTGAGCCTCAGGTCCAGAGAAAGTGAAAGGTACGTTCATCTCTCCGCAGACAGTCAGACCCAAGAAATCGGCAGCCTGGTCGAAGCATCCGGAAGTTTCCTTCATGGTGAGGTCAGTCTTCACTGGGGTGTGCTTCTCGGGTTGTCCCTTGACAGCGTAGAAGTAGACCAGATCGTTGGAAGCGGTGATGATCTCCTGCTTGTCAATGGGCAGACCGACTTGCAAGTCGAATCCACGGCCGTTCTCCAGAACCTTGGCGATGACATGACCACCAGTAGAACTGTGCAAGTTGACGATGACCTTCAGACCAGCGGAGATAGCATCAGCATCTACGAGCAGAGCTCCGGTGATTTCGATGTCAGTGCTGGGCACCAGCTTGATGTCAACCTTGGCGTCTTGAGGACTCTTCAGGCATTGACGGATGTCGATGTTGGTGGCGGCTTCGAAGCGACCAGTGGCGGAACCGATGAGGTCGAGTTTCAGAGGGAGACCGGTGGAAGTGGGGTAGGCGAGCTCAGCGTCCAAGAAGAGAAGGTGGGCACGTACTTCTTGCTGCAAAATAAACAGAACAACTTAATACAAGTCCTATTAAACAACATATTTCGTTATTAACCGACTTCAAAAAGGAGATTCTCAATTCAACTGTCTTTTTTTATTGAAAAGTTTTGCTAGTGTTTGTTACCTGGAAGTGCTTGACTTCATTGATGCCCTTGTTGACGTACTGCATGAACTGGTCGACGACCTTGTCCAAGTCGAAGCCCTTGCCGTCTCCGAGAGATAGGAACACAGCATCAGTACCGAACAGCTTGATGTACAGGTCCAAGTCCAATTCGCTGTTGTAGGGAGTTGCTTCGGCTTTCAGCTGCAGGAAAAATACATTTTTAATGAATGGTAAGCTTTTCAGTCTATCTTTTCATTATATTTGGTTAAGTAAATGCAAATGAAATTTAAATAATTATTATGTTGATCGTACCCAAATGGTTTATATTGAAAGATCTTTAAAATTGTTGTGTTAAAAGAAGCCTTGTATAACCTTGGTTGGTTGAGAAATAATTCACTAAAAATATAAAAGCGTAAGTTTGTTAGTAACTAAAAAATGACTGAACGAATTTTAATGAAATTTGATACACAAATAGTTTATAACCAAGATAAACAATAAACACATAGGATACTTTTAGTCACGGGAAATATTTTCACGCGAACGAAGTCACGGGCGAAAACTAGTTTGATTATAAAGACTACTCACGTTCTTGTCAAAGCTGTCAACGTCAGTCTTCACGGAGCGGCGGCCTCTGGACACGGCGCTCTCAGCCTTCTGCTTGTACTCGTCCAGGGGCTTCACGATGAAGTTCTTGTAGATGTTCTGAAGGTCCTCGGTGCGGAAGAAACCTTTAGGTCCCAGCAAGTGCTCGGCGACGCGGTCCAAGTTGCCTTGACGACCACCGACCTGGGAGACAAAGGAGATCGATTAGTTAAATAGTTATTAGGTACTTCATATGGGAAACGAAGATTGAGACACGCGTAGGTAGATAGTTCAGCAAAATTAGGGAGTCTTATTAGTGTTAACAATGTAAAAATGTAAAAAGTTGTTTGTTTGTCACGTCAGACCGGCTGAATCAATTTCAATATGAATTAGCTAAGTGAAAGATTATATTATAGACCATACAACACATAGGCTACTCAATTTAATGGACAGAGCCACCTACATAAACTATTGTTTAACAAATCCGAGAACTGGATAATCAAGAGAATGGTAAAAAGTTTAAAAGCATTTGTCATGATTTATTTAAAACAAAAAAATACCTTCGCTGGAAGATTCAAATGTATCATAGAAGTGCTTACCTCGAGAACGTTCAAGCTGTGTCCAAAGATCTCAGTGGTCAGGTTCAGGGAGACAGACCTGGGCAGGAACGAGTCCTGGGAGTAGATGACGTTCTTCTCCACGTTTCCACCGAGACCGAGGGCATCAATGTTGAAGGATTCTTCAACGGAGAACGAGTATTTCCTGAGGAAAGAAGATTTTTTATCAATAAAATTCACTTAAAGAGAGCTTTATCATCACATTCATATTTGATAACAACTTTTACAACGTATTAGTTTATATTTCAAATACAGGAAAATTATTATCTATTTCTGGACATTGCTGGAAAAAGCAAAAATAGTTTTACAATGGTCAATGGTCATAGCAATTTGAACTTAGCGCCTCTGTGCGTCAAAAGTCGGTCCAGATTGTTGTTAATTAATAGAACAGTCATTAAAGCCATGTCAAAGGCCGTCCGTGCTCGAACAACTGTGACACTAGGTTAACCACTAACCATACGATGAAGAAAAACAAAAAAATATTAAAATTGTTTCTTTTTCCTAGTTTGGTTATTTAAAGTGTCGAAAGGGCCTATTCCTCCCATAAGATAAGACAGAGTTTGTGTATTTACCTGACATCGTTGTTGAACTTGTTGGGAGTGCGGATGAGTCCGTAGTGCTGGCGAGCCAGCTGCTTGTCAGGGTTGGAAGACGAGCGGATGTTGCGCAGAGACGTCGAGATGAAGTTGCCAACTGTAATACAGAAATACATTAGTTTTTATTCATTAGCTGAGAGCTTAAGTTTAAGTTTTCTGTAGTTTTGCATGACATGTGAAAGAAATTTTATGAATGTGTTTCTATTATTGTAACAAAATTAAGTGATAATTGATAAAAATGTTAATAGGCATAAGAAGATCAGAACATTTAATTTATTATTTATTAGGAGACAAATATTTAATAACAGTATTGTTTTGCTCATTTTAAAACTTATAGCTGGGAAGATACAATAGCTTCTACAGTCGGACCAAATGCAGTATTTTATTGCACCAGTTCCACTAATTATTGCATTAAAATTACTTAATAACTAATAGAACTCTTGACCGGTGGTCCTGTATGACAAGATATTATTTGGTTTTAAATGAAGCAAAGGGAGTTTGTGGTTGTGGTCTCTACCTACCCCTATGGGAAAAAGACGTGATATTATGTATGTAGTAGCTTTGTTAGTTACCTTGGTGAACAGGCTCATTGTCCAACAAGTTCTTGATCTCAGAGGCGGAGTGTGAGCAAGGGCAGGCGATGACGGCGAGGTACGCCTTGATGCGGATCTCGGAGTCCAGCTGACGGTTCTTCATGAGGTCGATAGCGGTCTTCTTCAGCTGGTGAAGGTAATAAGAGAATTAGTTGATAGTGTATGACTGTTATTGTTCACTATTAGGTAAAGTGTTATCCAAATAACTTTGCTTCGAAACTTATATGTGGGTAGTTACAATAACTTTTAATATTTCATATAATAAATGATTAATTGTAAAACTTAAATAACGTAAAATGCATTTATTTTTTGTCTTAATTAATTTCAAAGCTGAGAATATGAATTAACTGAATTAAATATTTTTTGTAAGTATGTATAAGTTAAAGTTTTATTTTATAATCTCAAATATTAAAAAAAAACATTCTACTGGGCATCGTAGACTCTTGTAGTCGTTGTTCGTTTTGGTATAGTATGTTTAAGTGTATCTTACCTTGGAAGCACAAGGATCAGCCTGGAAGGCTTCAAGAGCTGCAGCCTTAACCCTGGCCTTGACGTTGTTGTCCTGCGCGCAGTGGGACAGCTTGTCCACCAGGTTGTCTTCCAAGTGGTGCATGTTACGGATACCCTTCAGCACGGCTACAACCTGCACACAGGATAAGAAATACGTTAGAATTTATACATTGGTTTAAACGTATAAAACAGATTTTCAGAAAGAAAAATTCTTGATATGACCGATTTTTAAGAGATTTTTTTCATAAAAAAATTTATTATTTGCTTTGTGAAGCTTCAAAATAATATATATTTTTTAAAGGCTACAATCGAAATAGTAGGCTTGTATGTACTAAGAACTAGTCTTACAAAAAACACATTGGATACAAATTAGATGTATGTAGACCTCTATGTAGAACTCTCTGTACCTCTAGAACAAAACCCGAAATGGGTACTTGTGTTTTTATTACATATTTGTTTCATAGAATGAAGTTCATTACATTCATGCACAATAGTGCCCACCTTAACTTTATCTTAATCGGTTATATATAAAGCTGTGTGTTCACACTTACATTGTCCTCATCCAGCTTGGTCTTCGGGCGGCAGTTCTGCAGCTTGCCGGCGAACTTCTGGCTCAGGGCGGCGATGCCGTCGTTCCTGACCTTGTGGCACTGGTGCTCGCGGCAGAAGATACCGGCGAGGGCTCCTACTCCGAGGTATACTTCTTTAGGCAGGTTAGCTGTGTCCAAGATCGACTGCAAAGAAAAATGATGATATAGACAAAGTTTGATAGAACCTAATATTTGCATATTCTCGCAATAGAGAATCAAAGTAGACATAACATTGTTTCTAACTTCTAATTTTCGGTAAAAGCCTAATTTTGTGGCACAATAAAAATAAATATTTTTTAATATATCAGAGAGAATGAGAAACAGAAGATTTTTTATATGGTAAGGATACACTTTTTTGTTTATAAAATTATGCACAATTTTGGCATTATCCTTTTCATGATAAAATTCAAAATCTTACGTAAATAAATACTTAATAGTATTTTTGAAACGTTATACTAAAGAAAAATTGTATTTTATCTGAATTAAAATGTATTGTCAAGGTACTTACAGCGGCAGCCTTAACAGCCTCATTGTTGACGTGTCTGGCGTTACCCAGGGACAGGAAGACCAGCTTCTGCTCCAGGGGACCCAGCTCCTTGCTCTTCAGCAGCTGGATGGAAGCTTCGATGCTGTAGCCGGTGCCGGCGCGGATCAAACCGTCCAGGAACACACGTCTAGAGGAAAAAATGCAATTGATTAAATATTGAGTCACGAGCAAGATTTTTATTTTAAGGTGATAATTTTCAAATACAAACGAATCCTGGACTTCGAAATTATGATTGTTTATTCTTATTAGAAAGATCGTAAAAGCGGCCGATTTAAAAGTAATTTGTTCCGTTTAAAAGATAAAACCCCGATAAGGACATAGATATCTTTACCCCAGGATTTTTTTACGCGTACGAAATCACGGAAAGAAGCTAGTGCAGTGCAAAAACATTACCTAAAAGGGTTTACATACTAGTAGTAATGACTGTAGTGATAAATAATATATTGTTTTAGGATATACTTACTTCTCAACATTGTTGCCCTTGACGTGGCTGTATACATTCATGAGATCGGCCTTGTTGCATGTACGCAAGATCTGAAAATTTCATGTTTCGTTAGCATAGTTTAATAAAATAGTACATTCACTTGATTTCTGCGTTATTTTAAACATTTCTCTAAAAATTTTCTGATGAAATTTTTATTCTTTTGTTTAGCATTTTTACTCTTTCCATGCCACTTTTTTTTAATAGTAGACTTTATAATTTCTATATTTTTCTGTAATCACTAATACAAATGAAAATCTGGTGGTATTTAATACTAACCCTGACAAGTTGAGCGAAGTTGCCAGCAGACTTGGAGCCTGCTTCATTGGCGAGGGTCTTGGCGGTCTCCTTGACGGCGTTCAGGGCGGAGTGCATGTTGTTCTGGTTCATGGCTACACCATGGGGGTTCTCGAAGATGATGGTGCGGGATTCTGTGCAGTGGGCTGAGGAGAAGAAGCCTCAAGTCAGTATTTTGTAAAAGAAAATAATCTTATGATTGTGTATCTTTTGTATAGATATTAATGTTATTAACTTTTGTTCATAAACCCCATCACACATTTCATTAATGTAGTAATAATACAGTTGCAGTAATAATTGAAAATTACCGAAGATATTACTTCATTATAATATTACAATTTAAAGTCTATTGCATAGTTTACTTTGGGCACAATTTTTAGCGTGCAACTTATGTTTCTTATTTGCCCAGATTAGCAGTAAAAGAAGCTTAATTTTTCGAGAAAATGTATGTTATGAGTAGAAGAAAACGTCGTAGACACTTACATGGAGCATTAGCAGCCCTAGCCTTGCCGGTCAGCGTCAACTTGGTGTGGACCTTCGCCCTGGCGCCGTTCTCTCCCACAGAGAAGGGTCTGTAGAGGTACTCCTCAGTGGCGGCCACCTTCTCCGGCACGCCGTTGTTCACCTTGGTCTCCACGTTCATGCTGGAGCGGAGCACTTGGGTGTCCTTGATTTCCTGATGATTGGAATAAGTTGGTTAGAGAATAGTAACTTTAGTGGTCTACTTTGTGAACAATACTAAAATTGTGTGAGATTGTTTTAAGTTAATTTTTAGTTTTCTCATAAGGGTGGGCTTATAAGAGGCTTTCGTGGAGACATGGCTAAAACATTTTTTAATATTTTTTAATAACTCCCGCATTATGAACTACTATTGTGTCGCGGGGACTTTAACAAACATACAAATAACGGACACAAAGTAAAATCAACCCCAAAACAAATATTTTTGGACCGCACAAATAACTGTTCTGTAAGGGAATCAAAACACGACCATGTAATGATAGGGGCGTGGTCATTTAAAAAGCTTACAAAGATTTTCTACTATGAGTGTTGTGTAGATAGGAGATACTATAAGTATACTTACAGCGTTAGGGTTGAAGATGCCAGAGATGAGCTCATGCTTGCCCTGCTCGCGGTGTCCGCAACGGGACAGGTCGCGGCTGCGGTGCACCAGCACTGCGCCGCCTTCCTGCGACGAGGACACGTCTGTGGGGCAGGTGCCGAAGATATCCACCTGGAATACAATGTAAGGTTAATATTTCAGCCTTGAACGATTTCAATCTTTATAATGGCATTGAATAGAGTGTCTCCTAGTTCTTCGAGATCTCTTATACGATACACAGCGTTTTTTTTAAATATAAATTCTGCTTCCTTTCTCGAGGCTTACTTAGGATATAAGGATGTCCTTGTTTTTACTAAAGATAACTTAAAAGTAATATTCGTTCAATTAATATTACGATTAACGTGACTATAAAATGTTACGAATGTCTATATCATAAATACTTCAAGCTACATGAATTAGACCGGCGCACTATAAAATACAACTTTTGTTGCAATTAAGCGTTCGAAGTTCAGAAATCTAGTAATGGTACCTGGGTGGAAGACTTCTGTTCGGTCTGCAGTAGCGAGATGATGGCTCTCTTAATGTTGAGTGAGCGGCGAGTGTCGTCGGCCTCCGAGCAGATCTCAGCACCGATGCGGCCATCCTGCAGCGTGAAGCGCACTGGCTTCTCGATGCCGGGCGGGCTCTGGTGTTTCTGTTAGAGGAAAAATTTGGTTTAAGAACTGGTGATATTTCTATAGAACCGCTAGAATGTTGGTGGAAAAATTTTGCTATTGTATAACTGTTTTGGCTCTTCACTTAACAAATGTACACGTTTTAAGTGTTCAAGATAAGATGTAGTGATGTATAAAGATTACAGTATCAATAAAATTCATGTTCGACTGATCTTCGTTCATTGAATCAATTCTGTAACCTTATATCATTTACGTCGTAGTATTATTATTATTCAGTCAACGAGATTTTTTTCTAGGAGAAGAAGACTTAAGGATCAAAACATTTAAAGATAAATAAAACCTAAAATCGATGGGTAACCAACCTTGCCATCAGGCCCAGAGATGACCAGGTTCTGCACAGCGAGTTCATGCACGCAGTTGCCGACAGCAGCCACGGAGACCTGACCCAGGAGCTTGACGCTGGTCTCCTGGTTGGAGGCTCCGGTCACATAGATGGTCACGGTACCTTCGACGCCATAGTTGTATTTGTGACCGTTGAGGAAGGCCTGGGTCGTTGGAGCTGGAAGGAAATTATTTTGTGAATAGAAATATAATATTGAATATTTGGAATGTTGTCAAAAAATAAAAAACTTAGATATTGAGAAATTTAATGCAATATTACTGAAAAGCGAAGTTGTTTTTTATGGTGAACTAATTAAAAAGGATTTTCAGCAATCAAAATAGAGTGAAAATAGTAAATAAAACTTTGAAGAAAATACATTTTGCAATGGAGAAGAGAAAGAGAATTAAAAATAACACTTACATCCTGTGCAGGCTATGGAACATTTATCTGAAACAAACAAGGTGATTTGCGTCAATTAATTAGTTATTACACTCGGCAATCACGACCGTATTAAAAATAAATATAAACATCACGGGCATTGATAATGATTGGTTACTATTTATTTTGCTTTATCTTTGTGTTGCTAAGTTCATTGGAAACAATAAAGTAAGGACAAGATGTACTTTTGTAGGTCTGATATGTGTTTAAAAGGTAAATATGCGATTAATAACTCTTTCTAAATGTAATATAGAAGCTTATAAATAAACTTTGCTTAGTTAACAATTTTAAACTCTCGCGACTTGTACACTAGTATTATAATGCAACGGGTCTTAAACGCTATTGAAAATTAAAGGCTACGATACCTTATTTGTTTACCCGACTTGCTTAGTAAGTTAGTTGCTAAATTGAATTTATTTAAAATGGAACAAAAGACTTCAGTTAGGCCTTTGATTTCATACAGCAAAATTGCATAGAATATGGTGTACTTCAAGGTACTGCACTAGATCCAATCCTATCTATGAAAGTAAAAGGCATACTGAACTCGAGTATAACATTGATAAGTGTGTGAAAATACATAAAACGTACATTAAACTTGTCAATTCAAACAATAAAGGGCTTGACATAAAGCCCAATGATACAATTACTATCAATCTTAATAAAGTCAGTCGTGAAGAGAAAGCAATCGATCATTTACAAGCAAATTGACCCGGGGCTATCGTTGAGTAAATAAACTAATACATAATTAGACATGTATCAGTTCAAGGTACTATTCCACTATTTACATGTATACAACAAAGTAGATCCCGGATCAGAGGTCACAAGTTATCAACAATGAATCAGCTAACCACATGTGTATCAAGGCTAATTTGCGAGTGTAACACATGGAAAATATGATAATTAATATTAATTGTGACGCTACAGGTTTGATTCCTCTTACTTTAAGAAAACCTTTAAAATCTGGGATAGGTATTTTTGCCCTTGCGTTTCACGTTATCAACGTTATGTATTTGGGTATATTCGTTTTCTGTTACATTATTTCTTGAACTTGTCTATATAAAGTCATATTTTCGTTATATTTTGTTGGGAGTGAGTTTGACCAGCAATATTTGACGGGCACGAGAGTAGCTGAAAAAATCTGGACCAAAATTGAACTTTGCTCAGTGCTACAGTATCTAGAAGTACAAACCCATAACATCACGCAGGCAATTCGATTTACGTATGTGAACAAAAAATGCATTATCCTAAATACCTTGACATTTTGTTATCGTTCATCGTTTAAAAATCTAGGTATCTGTGCGTAACTGTTGCCCCCATGTACTTGTATTACGTGATTTACATAAATATTATTATGCAACCTGAATCTCGCATTTTTCTATAACAAGTCATGGTCATTAGAATTAAATTATATTATCACCCGTAATTACATTTTTAAATGTTATTTATATATTCTAGGTGCCATTGTTTCATATACTGTTGTAAAAGAAGTGAATTAGATCAAATTTAGTAACAAAATTTCGCTTAATTTTCGTATTGGAAAATAAATATTGTGTCACAAAGAATGTTATACTGTTTTCTATTCATTACTTTTACCATGGCAAAATAATTTAGACGTATGTATGAGACTTTGAAATAACAGTTGAAACAAAAATGCAGATAATAATATGGACTCATTTTTTTATCACTTCTCTTCTTCTTCTTTATTCTGGCAAGAGGATTTTTGTTACGATTGTTAATTTTGTTTACAAAAACGCAAAAAAACACGTTACGAAGTTTTAACATGATGTTAGAAGAATGTAATATCCTTATAAAACTGTGCGTAAGTATAATTTATTAGAAAGTTTTAGTACATTTTGATGGAGGACCAAGGATCAGTTGGTCTCATCATGACCCCTGCGCAGTCGCAACGATTATCCAATTCCACGCAGAGGGGACTGTCTTGCTGGGAGTTTGGCGACCCGGCCTGACCTCTAATGTTTCATATTCGACCCATATTCAGAACGTTCTGGATTGAAATGAGATAAACATTGTATTATAATATGCTTACCTACTGATAAATGTGTGAAAGACTACTTAAAAATGAACAATGGCTATTAAATTCTGTACGTTTTCATTATTTTAATCTATCATCTATATAAATACAAAATATACGTCTTCGAAACGTATGAACGAACGTAACTTTTGAGCAACTGTAACAAATTGGATAATTCTTTTTTTAATTATCGGATTAAGGTTTGTATGGGATTGCCTGGATCTAAATTTCCTCTAATGGGATCAATGGGAGGAAATAGCAAAGGAACTTGCTGTTGCACTACATAGATCTTTTTTATGTCTCTTTATTTTATGCGTTTGTGATCTGTTTCTCATGTGATTCATTCTAAACTCGTAAACTAGTCCATAATATTAATTCCGCATCTGTCTTTTCGGTAGCACTTCCGTAGGAAACGGAACTGGGCTCTTAGCCGCAGTTAGTCTAAGAGCGTGGCTAAACAGTTGCATCCGTGCACAGCGGGGAAGTGCATATAATTGATACTGTTGTACTGACAACTGTCAGACTACGATGACTCACTGTCATTGATCGATTTGCTAATTAATTGAAATAAAAGTTATACATTGATAAGCATCTACTATATTAATTTTAGGAGGAGTTGCCCTGCATCGCTTGGGAAGAAACTCTGGTCCAGAAAAGTGGCAGACATTAATAAAAAAAAATCTTTTGACATCAGAATAAAATTTTTGAGGCGACTAGGACAGTATTGAAAACTATAAAACGTGTTCAAAATGTTTTAATATCATTTTAATATCTAAGCAATAAGTGATAAAACAAAATTCAGCACTCTCTTTTGCCTAATTTATTCGATGTCAATTTGGGCAAAAGATTGCAATCTTAACCCATAAAGATAAAGAAATTGCAGGCTTTATTGATTCATAGGTGTCAAGTTAATTTGTGTCTAATAAACAACCGGTATCATGTGGAAAATAGAGTTTCACAAAAGACATAGTAAAGACATTTTGAAAATAAATGGAGAAATTCTCTTCCAGCTTTGATATTAGATACTGTCGTTGAGTTTAAGCTATATTATTTGGTTTTTCGAATTCGTCTTCATCTTCATATTTATCTTTGTGATCAATTTTTTTTCTGACTGATTCTTAAAAAATCTAAATCCCACCACGCGATACAAATTGTTCATCTTTCTTTCATCACCAAAGTGGAGAGTAGTGATGTAGCATTACCCAGTACCAATTAAATTTTACGAGCCAGTTTGCTTAATCGTAGAATATTTTACGGTACTGTGTACGTTAAAACGTAGCCATTTTTATATCGTACTTGAGGCTTTCATAAAATCTTTATGTTTTTCGTTTACCGGATATACGCAGCGATTGATGGTTGCAGTATCGATAGTATTTTTATTATTAAATAGTCTCTCTGATATCCTCTTGGAGTTTTTATAGTCCGTTCCTTTTATTACATTATTGTTTGAAACGAAATAAGCTGGGATTAGAGTGCTTTTAATATAAAACTAGGAAGACATTTTTGCTGTTGACCAAACTTTGTTCTTTAAAAGTGGACTTATTTCTGACCATAGGTATAAGGTAGATGTAATGGGTATAGATCGTAGAGAAAGTACAAATATGGTTCTTTAAAGTCACAATTTTTTTCCACAGCGTTCCGTACCCAAAACGGGACCCTATTACTGAGACTTCTTTTTCTGTCTGTCAGTCTTTAGCTCTATTCTCTGCCACTATAGACTACCGGCTACCGAAAAGAATTGTATGACAAACGGATCAGCGCCTATATCGGGCGCCGTAGAAATAATTTTGCAGTACATTTTATGTTTCAATTTCTCGATACTCGATGGTTTCAATTGTACAGAATCGCGCTACTGTTCGTCATGTTACTTATCTACTTAAAACTATTTTTTAAGATGCCAAATGCCTTGCTATTGCTATACGCCTCCTTAATTTTCCCTAAAGCATATTATTATCCGACTGCTACAGTGAAATTAGCGATAAACGTCCACGCGACCTTAGGTTATTAATTGATAAATTTAAAGTTATTATTAAAATAATTATCTTGAAAAATCCTTGACAATGGCCGTTGTTCACCGATGATGAAATAACAACATGATAACATTTACACTTTACATCAAATTATCTCAATTTATCTTGTTCTGTTCATTGTTGGGATGTAAGAAGGTATTCTGTTTGGCTTTCAAAGAAGTCTTTTATATACTTCCTCGTTTAATAAGGTGTTATCTACTTTGATAATTAGGATTACTGAATAGATCTTTTTATTTTCGTAATGTAAGTATTTTTTCTAGACTAGATTGGTTAGCGATCAACTTAATGTCAAAAAGTTGTTCAAGTCGGTGAAAAGCCTTTGACGTGGCTTAACTACTGGCATCTTAATAGACAGCAACCGGGGCCGACTTTTTAAGTATTCTTTCGAAGCGCGGAGATAACCAGTTGAAATATCATTATGCGGTCACCCATCTATTGAATGACCGTCAAGGGTTGCTTATCCCACAGATCGTTTACCGATTGGTGAACGCAACTAGCTCCATTAAGCTCTTCTTTGTTACGACACGCGTCCCAGCGGCTATTGGGGCAAGGTGACCACTTTAACCACTGCGCCAAACGTGCAGTTAATAAATTCAGTATCCTGTACATGATCTTCAAAACTCAAGGTATTCAAATAATAGTTTAATTAAGATACCAGGTCCATTACCCGTTTCTGACATTGGACCGCAGATAGCACAATCTAGGGTCAAGAGTCTATCTATCTTATGTTTGTTGCAAATAATAATTGTCACGTTATCAACGGTCGTTAACGGTACTTTGTCATCTACCTAATACGGAAAGTTTTTAATTTTTATTCTTGCTAGTCTTTACCCGTGACTTTGGCTACTTTAAGAATGAATATTGGCCTTCTGACTGGTTCATTTCAAAGTTATTATAAATATTCGGGGAATATAGTTAGTTATTAGGTTGTTCGAAAAGTAATTTCGTTTTCTTGTGGAAGGGAAACATAGTTTCTAGCTTCGAGGATAATCTTAGGCCTTTCAAGTAGTCATAGACTGTGAAATTTATTAAATTCAATTAGTTTAGACTTTCTGAATTACCTTATAGTTTTTAAAGGTAATGCACAGTCTTTCAGGCATTATCAACTAACGGACCAACAGGGTAGTATAAAATAATGTAGTTTTCATATTACTGGATCATTAAATAGCATCATTTTAGATTGTATGATGGTATGATTGATTGTAGAGGCGTGTCCTTGTCTACGCCTTTTCCTATTAGAATCGAATCTAGACCATTATCAATCCACGGAGAAACTGCGGGCACTTTCCCAGTAAAGTCAAGCTTTAAGCTTTAACCCATCTTTCTGGAAGTTTTCCTTGCAATGGGTCCAATTTAATATATAATAGGATACGGGAATTAACGCGAACACGCATTTTACCTTAAAATGCCTAACGTTTCAGCGCAGGTTGAATTCGCCGTGGTCGCAGGCTGACCAATTTACCTAGTATTTATAACCTTTCCAACTATGAATTATTATTGTTTTCTAAGCAAATTATTATTGCGATAATATAGAAAGAAGATAATGTGGTAAAATTGTTATCAACATATTTTATTACATTCAAATTCAAGAGAGGTCAATTTTTATCTTAACTGACTTTAAAATAAATATATTATTATGATTTTCTCTTTAATCACGTTTTTATTTAGACTAGCGGCCGCCTGCTACTTCGTTCGCGTAGACTTTAGCTTTCAGCTCCACTCCTATTAGTCATAATCTGATGCCATATTGCCCAGATTTCCTCCTAGATTTTTCAAGACGTACCAGGGTATTTTTGAATAACTTTTTATTGAAAGTATAGAAAATGTAAACCTTTTTACGGCTGGTAAGCGATCGGTGGGTTAAGTAACCTTATATGCGTACAATCTTAAGATGGGTAGCTTAATGGTATTTTTTATGAGTGCCTCCGTGCTGTGGAGGGTGCGTTAAATGACTGTTATAGAGTATGACTCATTCAGCCAATTGGACGCCTTGAACAAGTTAGAAAAAGCTCAATAGGTTTTTAATTTAGTCTAAAATTATTCGCCCTAGTTATTTATTTATGGCTACTTTCGTAATTATTAATATTTAACTACTTATTATTATTATCCAGCCAAAGTTTATGGTTACGGTTGATACTAAATTTTATTATTTTTTTGTTTGACTTTCTTTGCTAGAGATGTATAGTTTTCAGTTTAATATTTTGTTAACTATATGGCGTAGTAAAATAGATACAGTTAAAATTAACATATTTATGTTTTTTTTTTAAATACGTATTAATCATGCAATTTTAGATTTAAGATGCACACAAATATATTTTATATACTAATCAGTTATTACACAACAATTTTAAAACAACACAAATTATTTAAAAAAATCTAAAAAATAAAGGTCTGAACTCACCATTGCCGAACGCAGGTTTCCAAAAAACGGATACTAATAAAATAACACTTAAAACGCTAATACTACTCGTCCCCATATTGCAAGGGGTGAATATACCACATAAAATATCAGTCTTTAGAAACAACAATACTTTAATCCGTCGGCTGCCTGCTTCCGAAGGCAAATGCGCCGGAGTCAATGTCTACTCTCTCTTTTATAGACGATGGAGTGAGAGAGAGAGAACACTTAAATTGTATTAACGTTTATTTGTTGATGATAGGCCATAGGTCATTTTTGTGTGATAGATTTTGCGTTAGATCACTGTTTAGTTGTACTTTAGTTAATAATAATAATAAGTTTTTATTTCAGACCACAAAGATTCATATAGTGTTAGTAAAAATAACCTAAATCTAACGTTAATATATAACTTATTACAAAAAATATCACTATTCAGACTTTATTTAATGTAGTTAAGTTTTTATTTAAGTTAATGCTTTGCCCAGCAGTGGGACACATAAAGGGCTAACAAACAAAAAAGTGCTTAGTTTAGAATATTTTGGGATAAAAATTTAAGCTTGAATTATATTTTTATGAACGCGAAAGTTTGTACAGATAAATCGGTTTTTATAGTTTATCAGAAGTTAATTCAAAACCTGAATAAATGCGTAAGATTTTTTTGTATCTGCCAAACGTTGCGTGGCCAAGTACGCGGATAGAAGCTAGTATTTTTTTTATATGGTTAGATCTATAGATTTATATTAGGTCGGGGAAAAAGTCTTTTCGCGTTATAGTATATATGAACTTGGAATAAAATCTCTTGGCTTCAAGAATCACAAATGAGTACATGGTTCATTAGGTTTCTTTCAGCGAGCTCTTGAGGTACTCAAATGTCGAGCTTTTTTGTGTAGAGAAAAGATTATATATTATTTTAGTTTATTAGGACTTTCGAGTCCATCTTCGTCGATAGAACATTGGCGAGTTTTCTATTCTAGGAAGTGATTTTCATGATATTTATTTATATTTTTCTTTGAAATTACTTGTTTATCTATTCATGTTTAAGTTGAGTATACCTGACAGCAGGAAATGTACATAGATCATAATTATCTTTTCCTTAAATGGAATAATGTCAAATGATTCTTGTAAAGCAGATATTACTACAGATTGAAAGATAAATGCAAAAGTTATGAGTATCTTTTTACTACTTTAATTTCATCTGCAATTTCAAGCCACAATTAGTGAAATTAATAAAGAGCTTTTTGGCAGAAAGAAAATAAATTTCAGAAAAATCAGTTCATCTTAGAATTCTTTAATCATAAAAGAGAAAAATGTAAATTATCTGAAGTTGACAGAATTTTCATACAAAATGTCAACCCCTATTTTACGCCTTGGGGGTATAATTGATCGAAATCCTGCCTTAGCGGATGCATACGTCATAACATCTACTTTCATGCCAAATATCATCCCGATTCGTCTAGTAGTAGTTTGGGCTGTGTGTTGATAGATCGCTAACCCCCGATTTCTGAGGTAAATTTAACGGTAGTTGAGGTATTTAAACAGTTATTTTTATATGGATTTAAACGCTATTGAATAGACAAACTACCGCTAAATGTACTTCAGTAACCGGGGGTATGTCAGTTACCTTTGAGTTATATAATATACATATTTTGATAGAAAAATGTGAAGCAATTAAACAAAGTATATATAAATATATTCATCTATATATCATAATTAATAATACACATGTAATAATGTTACTAAGCTGTTCTAAGCTACAGTTTATCACAAGTAATTATACGAGCATACCTATCACTATGTCTTATACACGTGGGCTATGATTACACACACTTAGGGCAGAGTTTATATGTTAAGAGATAAGTAGGGGACCTGGCAGAGTTAGTTCTGTTAAGGTCTGAAAACTATGTGTAATACTTCTGTTATAAAAGTTTATAACTAAGATTAACACAGGGGATATTTTTTACCACTTAAAACGGGAACGGAGACTACTAATAAATATTTTATATTAATATTTTAAAGAGATTTTTGAAACTCAAGTTTTCAACTGTCATCTTGCAAAATATCATCATTATTGGCTCAATGGTTTGTCTGCAAAGTGCAATAGACAGGCATACTTTTGCATGCTAATACCATGCTATAGAAATATATTAAATCCTTTTTCGTGAGATGTATACATACATAAAAGTTAAATCTAACTCGTAGAAAGATTAGTAGGTACGTTTAAAGTGCATTAACTTTTTAAATATTTTACAACCTATTTTTTATTTCCTTAGGTACTATTAAAACTATTTACAAGAAAATCGTTATTTGAAAACAAAAACTATGTTCTTGAAAAAACGACCCTAATCTATTGTCGGCAAATTCTTTCTATAATCCCCAAACAAAACATTCACAGCTTTAAACAATAGGGTAGTTAATAACTACTAGTTATCCCCTATTGTGTTCTAATGGGGTGTTTTTAACAGATTAGTGTGTTTCTAGAAGTCAATATGGATTATCTTTAATAGGTTTATGATGTTCAGGTAAACAGAGGGTATTATATTACCTTCTCATTACTAGGTACGGGTTTTCTTCTAGAATGTGAGCATGTGACTTAAGTCACATTGACTCAAGTACGGGTTGTGAACTTTGCATTCCTTCTTCAACTGTATTCAGAATAAAGAACCTAGGGTTATGTGACCGGTCTGTTTGATTTTGTTGCTTTGTATTTTGAAAATCTGTACTGTTCTTATTAAGAGGTGGAGATTTCGTGAACTTTTAAGCATTTTGAAAGTAATCTCCGGAACGACTGTATGTATTCGGACGTTACAGCTCTACGAAGGGAGACAATCTCAAAATATTTAAATAATATTATGTGCTTTCAACTCTGAAAGGTGTGTGAAAAACACATTTATTTCGCTATTAGAAAAAAAATGCTTTCATGTAATATTAGGCACGTCCTAACTCGGGACTATTATGATAATTATTCTAACATTAATAAGGAAAAAACAATATGATCTTGCCCCACTCAGGAATCGAACCTAATACCTAACGGTCGGCAGTTGTATACTTAGCCGCCCAGATTACAAAGGTAGGCACAGAGGCTATATAATATGCTACCAGATATATCTTTTAAAATTTATTGTAAGCTATAGCCTAGAACTATAAATTTTTCTCCCTTAGGTCATTATCACTACCCAATTTCTTGCTGTCCAAAGGACGCGTTATCATTAAGTGTTGAATTAAACTCGATATATCATTACATTCATTACTGTACGTATTTGTATGTACAAACAAACACTGGACTTTGTTATAGAATTGTTTAAGTTGTGAAATAGTCTTGGAACAAATTTATGTGAGAATATTCTATCTTTATGTGTGCTTAGATACAAAAGTATTTTATTTATTACTTAGTTAACTGTTTGATGGTTTAAAAGAAACCGGGTCTGTAATGATCTAAACGAATTTAAGTAAAATTACTTTCTTTACCTATGCATAATAGCCGCTGGTTTAAGTCAAGCATTCCACTACAATGCAAATGGTCGAAGGGTTGACTTTTAGAAGTTATGCATGCAAGAAATAATTAGGTACATAAAATATAACCTTATAAGCAGAAAATGCAAAGATGAGAATTGTTTAAAGCATTTTTTAAAATATGCAAAGCCCTTAAACCTTCAATATGCTAGCGAACTTGGGGCCTTACCGCTCCCTTATTCCAGGGAGGAATTATTGCCTAGTAATGGAACAGAAAATGGATTATTTTTAAGACCTACAAACGTCTATCTGATTCCAAACCAAGCAGAGATCATTTAGATTGTATAATAAGAAAATTATCTACCTACCCTCGTATGTGAATGAAAATTATTCGAACCTAAAAATACAATGTAGGTACCTATTCAGACAGAATCGTATGAAAATCTTGATTTGAAAGAAATGGTAAAAATAATATTATCTATACTAATATTATAAAGCTGAAGAGTTTGTTTGTTTGTTTGTTTGTTTGTTTGAACGCGCTAATCTCAGGAACGACGGGTCCGATTTGAAAAATTCTTTCAGTGTTAGATAGCTCAGTTATCGAGGAAGGCTATAGGCTATATAACATCACGCTACAGTCATTAGGAGCGGAGTAACAACGAAAAATGTTACAAAAACGGGGAAAATTTTGACTCATTCTCTTAAGTGACGCAAGCGAAGTTGCGCGGGTCAGCTAGTATAATAGAAATTCGTAAATTAATTCACTTCAGAATGCCTGACGTTTTGGCGCAGGATACACCGACACTGTTTGCAAGGTGAGTGGATCACCAACTTCATAATATATACATTGCTATTAATTCTTGTACTTCGTGATTCAAAGCACAGAGACGCTCAGCTCAAACACCTAGCTGCTGTGTATAAATTGATCTCTTCAAATTAGTATGGAACCGATCTGTGAGTGCAAGACTGTAAGTGAACTTTTTATTTGTGGTTTGTAACTGTTATATTGAAATATTCAAGATGGCAGATTTCGCTTATTTTCGAGATTGCCTCATGATTCCTTACATAGGTAAGTGATTATTGAAATGTAACATATACTGCGAAGTACTGCTCTATAAAAATAATTAACTGTCTTTAGAGACATTTATGGTTTTATTAATATTTTTTTTTTTATGTCGACGTAAAACGTCACCTTGAGTAATTCAAACAATATACTAAGGTCAGTTTGTGGGGTGATCGTTTCATAAGATATTTTTTGTCACTCTTTCTTCAATGCTTTGAATACCATATGGTAGTGGGGTCAGCCTTCCTGATCTTTGTCCTCAACTACGCTCTATCCTCAACATTGTCTTTGGAAACCTCACACTCACTTATGTATATCTTTTTGCACTACAGTTTCCGCGCCGTCTTCTAGTTAGGTATATTATTCTTTCTGCCCATACCTAGGGAAACGCATGTACGGGTACCAATGCTATATAAACAAAATTTGCGTATATAAACAAAGGGTATTTATGTATGATTTGCATAATATATACAATGTAGTGTACACAGATAATTTTGTACTTTTAAACCAAATTATGAATGATTTTGTATAACCTTCAAATCTAAAGTTCAAAACAAAGTATTATTTTGAGTTTGAGTTCAAATTCAAAACTGTCATTAAGATAAGAAACAGAATCACCCTTAAGGTTGTTTACGTTTAGTTTATCAGTACATATATTTTTATTTCAAAGATTAACCAGTTTATTTTTAAACATAGTACTAATTAGTAATTACTAATCGAGCTGTTTGTTTATATAAAGATGGTACTAATTTCTTTTAATGACCCTTTAGTAAATGTGTTTGAGAATAATAGTGTTTTTATCTAACGAGATGAATGGCGCAGTGGTTAAAATCATTAACATATTAGGTCGGGGAGAAAGTCTTTTTGCATTATAGTGTGTATGAACTTGTAATAAAATCTCTTTGGCTTCAAGATTCACAAATGAGTACACGGTTCATTAGGTTTCTTTCATTGAGCTCATGAGGTAACCAAATATTGAGCTTTTTTGTGTAAAGAAAAGATTTTATTACAAGGTCATACATACTATAATGCGAAAAGACTTTTTCCCCGATCTAATATAAGAATCACAAAGAACAGGTTTGAGGGCTTTGATACAATTGAATTCTGCCTCCATGGCGTGGTCGATAGTGTTTCTGATTTGCTGAT
The DNA here is from genome assembly GCF_050436995.1 of Anticarsia gemmatalis. Taxonomy (NCBI): domain Eukaryota; kingdom Metazoa; phylum Arthropoda; class Insecta; order Lepidoptera; family Erebidae; genus Anticarsia; species Anticarsia gemmatalis. The sequence continues at coordinate 353,607 of NC_134769.1, forward strand.
CATGAGGTTTCGGGTCTTATTTCTGGGCCGAACAAAGAATTATTGGTATTTTCTAATTTATATTATAATTATTGAATAATTGTTGCTCGGAGTTTCCGAATGAACAACTCGCTTGATAATATATTGTATGCTAAGGAGTTAAGGAAAAGTAATACTGAATTTCAGCTTTCTTAATCAATCATAGTACGATTCAAGTTAAGAATAATTAATGAATCATAAAAATTAATTGTTTCAGCTCTTATAAAACTCTGTTTTCTGTGACATAATATGGTGCAATCATTATCGGTTGTTGTCAATCAAGGTAACAGTCGTTAAGTCATGTCAAAGGCCTTTCGGGCGGCTTGAACAATAGGTTGACCACTAACCATAATCAATACCTATATATAAAACTCTTCCGCTACTGAATGACTGACTGACTGTTGAACAACGCACAGCCGAAACTACTGAGCGTAGAAAGTTGTTATTTGGTATAAAGATTCCTTAAGCAGTGTTGCAGTGCACTATGATGTTTGGAAATTCCACTTTAGAGGGGTTGAAATTCCACACAGTCAAACGCACGGGCGAGAAGCTTGTAATATGATCAAATAAAATAACAGCAAAGAGCTTAATAATTACAAGACCATGCAAAATTTAACTCTCCTTGTCAACAACTAAGTAACCATGTGGTCAAGTGAAAAAGGTATATACGTACAATGATATACAACGAATGTTTGTTAAGATAAGTCAATGTTTATAGTCCCGACCGTTGCTCCGAGATACAGGAGCCAATAACAGTTCTTTACGATTCTTTGTTCTAAGATAACTTTCATATTACTTATTATTGTTATTGACCAATAATGGATGAGTAAAGGACTTCCTGTAAGCAACAAACATAGATTTAATAATATTAGGATGAATTTTGTTATTTTCATCGTTTTTATTGACCACTTTAATAATTTCTTTATTCTTTACTAGCAGCCTTACCCGACTTCGTCCGGGCATAGTATAATAGTTGATTCCATTCCCGTGGGAATTTTGCTTCGATTGATCCCAAAGAAAACTTGCCCCGACAGTTACAACATATTTAAAAAGAAATATCTAATTCAGTAGTTCACAATTAATGCACATAAGCACATACTTTCGTTTATTATTTTATTACATAGATAATCTGAGTATGTACCGGGTTTATTGGGACTGCAGATCATGATTTAATCCCTTTGAGTTGTTAAGTTTTCTAACTTTTACTTCGTACGTTCAATATTCTTAATAGTAGCTCGGAGTTTAATAACATTGGTTGCCCTCTACATTGTTAATTGTATAAGAGAATATGGGAATGAACGCGATTAAGCGATTTGCTTTAAAAGGCCTGACGTTTCGGTGCAGGTTTCAATGCTACGCAAAAGTTTAACTTTATGTTGCAAAGAGTCAGACTTGCTACACACAATATATTCGGGTCGGCATGTACGGCTCGGCAGTATTTATCGAACAACAAAACTGACTCGAAGCCATTACTGCACTTATTCAGCTTCTGCCAATTGGGTCTGGTTTAAACATTCAAGCAGCAATTCCGAGCGGCATTCTCCCGAACATTCACCTACACGTATTCAGTTTTGTGCAATCCACAAAAATTGTTTTGGGCCTGTTTCTAGTATGTGTCCGTTGTTTGTATGTTTGTGAAAGTCCCCGCGACACGAGAGCAATTTTTAGTGCAATTCGATTTTAGTTATAACGTTAAAGTAGACGCATTTATTCCACACAGTAACGTCATTCAAGAGGTCATTGCCCTACACTTGTATTTCTGAATTAAATATAAAAGATAAACTTGATAGTTTGAGAATAGATTAGGTGAATACGAGTATTTAACTACTAAATGTTTCTACGGTACAAGAGAATATTTTTAAAATAGAGAATGTTATTTTGTTAAACATATTTAAAGTTTATAATTCACAACTCCAAAATAGTTGGAAAAAAGGCTAGGCTGAATTCACAAGGCACGTTTAATTGTGGGTCCCGGCTGTCATATTCAAAGATCTTTGACAGTCGTTGACAGCAGTCAGAAGTTTAAAAGACTGACAACCAGTCACTTGCTGCTGCTTGAAGTTGTGTAGAAGCAACTGACCGTAATCAGTCCCTCCATGTCAAATACTGATATTAAGCTACATCCGATGAGACTGGAAGCCGACTTCGACATAGTCGGAAGAAATACTAGGCTAGCATAAGTATAAATTTGCCCTTAGCCAGTTGCGCTCACCGGTCGGTAAACGATCTGTGGGTTAAGCAAACCTTGGCGCGGTCATTCCGTAGATGGGTGACCGCTTTGTGATATTTGAACAGGGCGTCTCCGTGCTTCGGAGGGCACGTAAAATGTCGGTCCCGGTTGTTGTCAATTAAGATAACAGTCGTTAAGCCACGTCAAAGGCCTTCGGGCGGCTTGAACAGCTTTGACACTAGGTTGACCACTAACCATACGACAAGAAGAAGTATAAAATTATATGTATAACATAAAATTGTCTTTCTTTTGAGACGTCATGGGACGTCATGAAACGGTTACACGATCTGTAAATTAGGTAGGTAACAGCATAATGAATCGCACAATATTGTAACGTTCTGCACACAAGAAGTTTATCGTATCGCTCAACTTTACTCGCGATAACCTCCTGCAAGAATACGTAGAGCTTGTGACAAATAACTGTGAGTCAGGCTTTACATTACAATATAATAATATGTAATTTAATAAGAAAATGTCGACTTTTTGTACTAATTTGACAAATTGAGGTCACAGGCAGTTTTATTATTAACTCCAGTGGGTTTTTGTAATAAATTGTTGTAGATCTTAGGCATGAAATGTTGACGGTCATTTCCATCACCGTTAGATGATAATTATTTGTAACTAGCTGACCCGCGCAACTTCGCTCGCGTCACCTAAGAGAATGGGTCAAAATTTTCCCCGTTTTTGTAACATTTTTCGTTGCTACTCCGCTCCTTATGACCGTAGCGTGATGTTATATAGCCTATAGCCTTCCTCGATAAATGGGCTATCTAACACTGAAAGAATTTTTCAAATCGGACCAGTAGTTCCTGAGATTAGCGCGTTCAAACAAACAAACAAACAAACAAACAATCAAACAAACAAACTCTTCAGCTTTATAATATTAGTATAGATATACACATAATATCTTCGAAGTCATTGATGTGTTGCCGTCGACGGCTTGCGTGGAAGGTGCTAACTTAAACCACTTGGCTGTCACTGCCGAGGAGATAGGGTTAAATAACCAATGGAGATAAGGTTATTTCAGCAATTAGAGCTGAACTATTACTCCCTGAAATGTACATGTAAGACTGAATTTTGGAACAACTGCCGTCGCTGGTGAAGACGGCTATAACTATAGGAGGCAATTCGTCGTAGATGGAAAATGAAAGAAATTCTAGGGTGATCAAAAAATCTCTATAATTTCGAGAAGTATCTACCAATGATTGCATGACGAAACGAACATTTCTCTCATAAATGATCTATGTCCGCCACGTGCAAGTAACATCCGGCATTTTGATAAAACGCTGCAAAACAAACATTTGCAACTGAAACAATGTAGTTTTATTATAACAATCATATTTGTTATCTGCGACGATAAATTGTAGTAATTAATGGAGAGGAACGAGCTGTTAGGGATGTTCATTCATTAGTACAAACACGTGACTTTGAAAATTTTGATGTTACTGCAGAAATTGTGTGAAAGGTCAAACGGATGTACTGAAAAAGTCAGTCATGAAAGTTAATTTGAAAACTTGATTCATCGTATTAGGAATACCTAAAATTGCAATGAAATAAACTTGGTTGAAAAAGAAAAGGCTATTAGCCGATTATATTTAGATATTCTAATGGATTTAGTTAACAAAATTGACGATTTAAGTTTATAAAATATTGTTACTTTCTTATGGAGTCCTGTTAAGTCAGAGGTTTTCGAAAGAGGGTTGACGTCAGAAAAGTGCAGGCAGCTGGTTAAAAAAACATCAGGCAAACCCTTTCATAGTATGTTTTCGAGTAAGAAAAACATGCAGTGGCGATCGTACTTAACGTGGGATAAGGACAAGACAAAAAAGGTACATAACATTTTAGTGCATGGAAACCAAGAAAATTATGATTTTTGTCTTAAATTTTAAATCTCACACTTCATTACATTGTCTTAAATTAAATTTAAATCTTAAATGTATATATCTTTTTAAATTTCTTAGATATGAGATTGGCTAACTATTAGGTAAAGTATCACCCGGATTCATCTATAAGTACTTGCCCTTGAACTTTGACATGCACGTGCAACTGAAGGAAGTTGCTTACGCAAAGCGCTATCTATAAAATGCTGAATTTGCAGCTATTATCTATAACTTATATACCAGAGTTACTAGAATGTTTCAGTTATTAGTAATTTCTTCTTTAGTTCTGCTAGTGTACCTGCAGATATTTCTTTTTAAGAATTAAGAAATCTATCAATTTGACAGTCTCTTAATACAAACTGACGTATAATACCTGGGTAAAGATTTAGTTTAGATACTAAACTACACTAATACAAATTTACAATGCTTCGCTTTCTTAGTGTTCTAGCGATGAAATATTTTTTTACTCGGGCATAAAATCTATCACCATGCAAAACGAATCAGCCATTTTCACTTGTACGAAAAATATGTCAAAAAACGCCTTTAAATTTAAGATAAAGAAATGGATTTCAGACGTGGTTTATCAGGCGACAAATAAATATTTTTACTTTAGTTTTATTTCTGGCCTTAAATTCCTTGCTAGGTCGTCTAATAAGGCTCTACTTCCTTTTCCGAGCTGGTGGTAGATTCAGTAATGGTAACGAATATCATAAGAGTAAATAATATTTGACGTAAACGAATAAATGATTTGATTTGTTCAGCATATCAGCCTTAGGTATTTTAATTTGAAGAATACCAATAGTACATTATACATGTAGGTTTTTATTATATTAAATGAATATTTACTAATAGTATGAATAAAATAGCAATCACTTACGGATCAATGATCCTATGGACAAAAAGATAAAGGTTTAAAAAAATGGCTTATTTTATGTTTCTAGTTTCTAAATATATTTCTTAATGTGCATACTTTTGTCCTTTGATGCTTTATTGCAAGAAAACTCAATTTATGACCGGTTCATTCCAGACAATCCTGATTTATTTTTTTGATAACATTCTTTATTGTTTTTCTACACAAATTGGACTGTGAATCATGACTTTGGATTATAGATAGCATTAGTTAAACTTTTTGTTTTTCTATAAGTGATACAATAAATAGGTATTTTCTTCTAAAAGTCGACTCTAGCAATAAAATCTAACCTTGAAAATATTTTTTTTAAATCACAAATCTAAACCGAATAAACCTGAAATAATGAAATTCAATGACAAACATGTATATTTCTTGTGATTCTCGCACGCGGTGCAGTAGATAAATAACCAATATCTCGCTGATATGTATCTAAATATAATATATATAACTCAAAGTTGACGGACTGACTGACATAGTGACGCACATACCAACGCACAGCCCAAACCACTGGACGGATCAGCCTGAAAATTGGCATGCAGGTAGATGTTATGGCGTAAGCATCACCTAAGATTTTGATCGATTCTATCCCCAAGGGCATAAAATAAGGGATGAAAGTTTGTATGAAAATTATTAACGCAACTTCGTCCGCGTGGTTTGTGACTTAGTCACAAACCACGCGGACGAAGTTGCGGGCAAAAACTAGGAATGCATATTAATTTATATCCATGTAGCCTTGTGTACGAAGGCCCTTACTTTTTTAAAATAAAAATTAATAAATAATAAGCTCTGAAGTAGTTGATTAAACGTTATAATACGCTCATGTTAGGCTAAAATAATTCAGACATCCTTTCAAACTTTTATTACTATCTAGGATACCTAAGTCATATTTTTATACAAGTATACTATCTAAGACACAATACAACTAATAACGAACATTCTAGACTTCTTCAACATCTAGAATACTACTTCAATACGTAACTATAAGAACACTAGACGACATTATTGACAATAAATTATTGAAAACAAAACTCTACTTATTTGAAAAACTTCAATAAAATCTGTTATTTATTGAGAAACACAAGTTATGGGCTCGTTTTAGTTTGGTATTTTTGTTTGAAATAAATAGATTTGAACAAAATATCTGCAAGTAACTTGATTTGTGAGTAATCGTTTTTGAAATGGGTTTAAATCGAAAATTACTAATACATCTTTTTAGTTTTTTACGTCTCAGTTAAATTAGAATCTTTAATGCAACAAAATGCGTCGCGATAATTTGAAGCAATTTTTTATTTTGTAAGTTTCCTCGTTATTTTGTATTGATTTAATGTAGGGTATTTATTATGGGTGCTGAAAATTATGGACAGTATTGTTTGCCAGTATTTGTTATTTTAGGCAATATTTTATAGTTCTTACTAAGAATAAATACACGTTTTCAAGGTTACTTAAAATCTTCTCACGGTCAGAATGATATTCTGAATTTTAATTTAGGGAATAAGACTATGGAAAGCTAAAATTAAATATAAAGATTGAATTAAAACGTAATTTCTTTAATAATAATCTCATGCGTATATTCGTTAGGTACCTGACCTAAACGTGCGGGGTTCAATGCCGGTCGTTGTCTATTTTTTAAACTGATAACTCACTTCGTTAAATAGTTGATAATGAAATATATTTCACCATTTAGATTGTAATTAAATAACTAGGTACTGAGGCCAAGTTCAATATTAATTCATTCATACAGACTTAGCACGCTTTTTTCTCATGAAAGAATAGAATAATAATGTCGTCTAAGCTGATATTCGTCCAGTTTTATTGATGCTAGCCAACTGTGCAGAACTTTGTTTATAGTGTCGCGCGTGTGTGCACAATACTCAGGTATAGGTGCCGCCAAATAACTTGAACAATTTCGCTACACCTTAGTGAACGATTTTTTGGTTAGTTTAGGTAAAATAGTTTTGCGCAAAGGCGAGGGTGTTTCAGCTTCGACTACCCGACTGGTATAACAGCCAACCAAGTGTCCTCTGCACTGGGTCTATATTCTATTTACTTTCTAATACAGCAAATTATGTTCAAGTTGTTTGGCGACGTCTATACACTCTCTATTCCTTCACTCTCGTAGCAAGGCGTTACGGTGTGACGGTTAACCGACACGAACACTGAGAGTTAAGGTGCAGGAACGACAGCTTTAGAATAATTAAATTAAATATATATAGCATAATAATATTATATTTATATGTAACGTAAATGCGAAAACGCAATACAAACTTGTAGGTCAATGAACTGAAGCGGGTCAAAATGAAAACTGATAACTTTAGATTTACGACATTACATTGAAATTACGTCATAGTTCAAAACACGTGCTCAAATCCATGATTATTTTATTATTATCAAGCAAAATATTTCTCTTTGTCAGTTTGTTAAACATGCGGCTAAACTACTGAACCAATGTCGGTGAAATTTTAGCAGTTCTATAGCTTGGATTGCGGGAAAGGGTATAATTAAGATATGAACTTTTTATTTGCCCAAAGTAACACATTCATTTACGGTTATAACTATTTTTGTAGTACCTATTGGTTTATATTTTCATGAAAATCGGTTCAGCAATTTAGGCGTGATAGTCTAGCCAATAGGAAGTCAGACTTTTGCATAGGTTTGGTTGTTACTAAATGTGCTTTATAAAGTAACTGTATTGTATTAATTTAATGAAAAAATATTAATGTTTTGTGATAGAAAATGTGGCCGCACGTGATTTCTCTATATTTTTTGGAATTACAGGCTAAGGCGATTCCTTATTGTTGATTCTTTCTTGATGACCTTTTACCTTAATCCACTATCGTCCCACTGCTCGGCTATAAGGCTTGAGTCCAACATTTCAAAAAAACATATTTTGGAACACATGTCATTCTGATAAGAAACTGATTCTATTATTTGTTTTATATTGAATTAGAGCAGACCCCCTGTTGTTATATACTCAGTTATTTAAATATTTAATATAAACAATTATTACAGTCACGGAACTCACGCATGATAGATAACACAGTACGAGCTACGAACATTTAAAATGTTTCATTTAAATTAATTTGTTAAGGAAAGTACTTCAGAGTTCTACAAATATTTTTGAAAGATAATAAATAAATAAAAATAAATAAATTGAACCCATTACTGTCTCACTGCTGGGCAAGGGTCGCCTCCCGTAATGAGGGAGGAGTTTGGCCTTGAGTCCTCCACGCTGACCAAGTGCGGGTTGGGGACTTTGCATGCCCTCAATAAATGTATTAAAAAAATTTTAGGCATGCAAGGTTTCCTCACGATGCTTTCCTTCAGCGTTGGAGCGCGTGACAATTATTTCTAATACACACATAACTTCGAAAAGTCATTGAAAGATAATAATAATGTTAAATTAAATTGTTGGCCCCCGCTGTCATTTGACATTCGTTACCAGTATCAGATAGAGTCAGAGGCTCGAAATTCTCACAACTAGTTTTACCGGGGGGTATCGTATTAAAACTCAAATACCTGGGTTGTAGAGGACCGGTATGCAATCGCTCCATACAAAATCATGGTATTCAGCTGCATTCGGTGAGACTGGGGAAAAATATTTGGAAGAAAGGCTAGGCTAATTATTGTGTCCTACTTATCGATTGTGAAACGGAACAGTAATGTTTACTATTGATTCAGCGATTGTTTTGATTGTATTTCTACATAATTATATGTTATAATAACATGAAAACTTTCCTGTTTACTTCAGTTTTTTATATTATATTAGAACACAATGATAAGGTTGTCGAATAATTCCGCTAGTTCATTATTATTCATAACATCACGCTCACCCGAAGGTCTGGACAGAAATGATTGAAATAAACCTTATTCAAGATTATTTTTGAAGGAGTATGAAATACTATAGTCCGTGAATTTCTTGTAGCTCTCCTCATAAGACTTCTATTCTTTCTAAGTTAGTGGTAGATTCAGTTATTGTACCGAATATCAGAAGTGTCTTTAACTTTGAGCCTAAATATTAAATGATTTGATTTTGATAAGCTATAATATTATGCCCTGGATTAATTAAATCTTTAGTGAGATTAAGACATCATTCATCTATGTATATATTAGCTGAAAAGTTAACCTATTAGAAGGGCGATCTATACAAAAGTTTTACGAAATTTTCCGGTCAAAATGAAAAGTTTACTTGGATGTTGTAAAAACATAAACGTACAAATATAGTGATAAAAACATAAAACAGAACTATCGAGTAACTAGAGGCCGCCCGCGACTTCGTCCGCGTGGAAACCCTTCCCGTGTAAATCCCTCAGGAACTCCAAGAAAAAAAGTAATCTTATGTGTTATTCTGGGTCTTCAGCTACCTACGTGCCAAATTTCATCGTAATCGGCTCAGTAGTATTTGCATGAAAGAGTAACAAACATCCATACATACTCACAAACTTTCGCATTAATTTATAATATTAGTAGGTTACATAAAAAATAAAGGTTTTAATACTTTCTCGATGTTTCGGCCATTAATAAACTCAATGAGTAATTGTTTACGTACACTAATTAACGGGATTCCCAGTAATCTGTACACGGATACACATAGATCATTATACAGTGCACTTTGTTTATTTAACATATAAACACCTACTGATAATACTGCTGCCTAGATTTTTGTTTTTGCGGAAAATTAACAAGCAGTTTATTTGGACCACAACAATTCTGGAAATCGCCTATGAGTCATAGTACTCAAACGGCACTCAATTTTAAGTTAGGTCTTAGTAACAGTACTTAGGTAAAGGGCAATGATGCAGGACTTTGTTTATAGTGTCCAAGTGTGTGCACATTACACAGGTACACTCTTTATTCCTTCACTCTTATAGTCTGGTGGGACGGATAACCGACACGACCAGTGAGAGGTCAGGCGCAGGACCCATGGCTTTACGTGCTCTCCGAGGCACGGAGGTCTACGACCTCCTAAGACTTCCTAACTCCAGGCAATTTCTTAGTAATTCTTAATAGAAAAATTTTAAACTCTTGCGTTGCATGTTGATTGAATACGGGAATTAACGCGAACACGCATTTTTTTATTTTACTGGTCCAGTCAGCCTTCGACCACGGCGAGTGCAACCTGCGCCGAAACGTTAGGCATTTTAAGGTGAAATGCGTTTTCGCGTTAATTCCCGTATTCTATTATACAGAAAATTTTCTATTATTATTAGTACATCAGTAAGTAAATGTCGATTGATACCAAGGGCCTACCCTTCAAGATAGCAATGTTCTTGACATGGCCAGTAGGTCTGTGAGCGTAGGGCCTGTAGAGTTATTGACACGATAACCCGGACGTTGCTCTTGTGATACTGACCGGCTTGGGGGTAACGGGTTTGATGTATAGTTGATGTAAGAACGTTATTGATATTATTTATTACTACAGCAACACTGAAGTAGATATATACTAATGTAGAACAGTCCAACAACTTAGTAGAGAGATTTGTGTGCAAGGTTCGCAGTTGTCGGAGGTATACAAAATTGAGAATTCACTCTAAATGAAATATTAAAATATGACATTATAAAGTATCTCCACCCTTGAGTAACGTGCCTAGAAGACTGCATTAACACACTTCTTTGCCTTCACCACTTTGCCTGATCCGGAATCCATGAACCGCGATATACGCACTATCGCATTGAACACAAAAGCAGAACCAGCCCCATGAAGACATATCTCGTTTCAGACAATCACAATAGAATTCCGACAGCTATTTTTACTACGTTCACTCGTAAAATAAAATAAATATTATAAAATAAAAAATATTTACTTCTCTTCAAGTTTTAATTTAAGTTCAATTTTTCACTGTTACAGTGAATATAAAAAAAAACCTTTGTGAGCCTTGGAACCTAGGGAGCGTTTCAAGTAAAAAAAATGGTAATTTTTGTAATGAATAGTACGTTTAGTAAGCGTTGAATAAGATAAAGAAATGTTTAACCAAGATTTGAGTAACTGTAGTATAAATAGCATCTGTCAATTTGTTCAGCAACTGTCCCACAATCTTATAAACCTCCTAAAGACTTTGGAGTGACAGCTCGCCGCAGCTCGCTGGGTCGCGAGGGTCGCGAGAGGTCGGTTACTCTCAGTTATCGGTACCTACCGCGCGCTTCAACCAACCTACGCAGTACGCAGTTACCGCTCGACTTACCTACTGAATATACCACGATAGCGTATTTTTAATGAAATTGTAATCTATCTTTGTTGAGAGTTTGAAGATTGTATTTGAGTAATAGAATAGGTTTATTTTATCATATAACGCATTTTTTTTTGCTTTTTGCTCAGCATCGTCGTGTTTAAAACGATGTAATAAAATATTTTTTTATAGCCAAAGCACGGTACCCGGCTAGAAGAGTAGTAAATCTTGTTTATTCTTACAATATCTCTTATAATAGGAGAAAAATTGTGGGAAAGTAATTTATTAGTATGGGCTAATTGAGTTGCGATAAATTTTATAAAATTAGGCTTTTTAAGAGTGTACCTGTGTCTACAACAGGCATTAAAGTAATATAGATAGATGCAATTCTGTAGAATCTACTTAGTAATAAATTACTAATTTTTAAGCATCCCTGCCTAGTCCATCATATTGGTTTATAGGGAAAAATCTTTTAGAAAAGCAACGGTTGGTAATCGTCATGAATAATCAATAGCGTAACAGTGACATTTTCAGTACTAATTTAGAAATGTGATTAGTGTGAATGAAAAAAGGCTTACGAGTTTAAATTGCGAATTTCTTCATATAGTTTTATACGCGATCGGTCATATTATATGAAATAAATTTTGAAGGTAAGTAGTTGACTGACAGTTTTCCCTATATAGGAAAACTGCCCAAGAGGGTCTTAGTTGAAAATTTAAATATAGCCCGAACCCTACCTTGTGGCCTAGGGGCGACAGTCAAATGTACTGCGTTGGTGACCATATCAATAATTTTGTACTTTTTGACACCTGAGGTCTTTATCATGTCGCTATGTAATATACAAACGTAAGGGCAGCGATATCTACAACCTTAATTCGACATTTGTATGCACACGGAGATAGTTTTGTTTTATTTTGTATATCGAAGAAATGCAACCAAGCATTTCATATTAATTAAGATGACTTATTAAGACTTTTCAGGTAAATTATACAACTCTATGATGAGATAACTATTGGGTGTGGCTTGGGGGGCTATTTTGAACCTTAAGAGACAAATGTTTTATGACCACCGATCACGCCTTTATAACCGTAGGTGTAGGCAGAGGTGTATAAAAAAGGCCCATGTTTCGCTATTGAAAAAGTTATCCAGACGTAATAGGGGGTGTGCATATTGCTTATACCGGGCATGTACCCAAACTCCGGGCTATTATTGAGAAATATTCTAATATACTGTTATCAGAATGTTTCTCAAGATGAAGATCAATAGCACATAGTCTAACTCAAGAATCTAACATAGGACCTTATGATCGGCACTCGGAAACACTATCGACCGTGACTGATTTTTTTTTAGATAAAATTAATAAAATTTGAATGAAAGATCTTATTTTTCTTAACTGTCTAAAACCTTGACCTCAGGTCCACAAAATAGGTCTCACGTATACTGATAACATAGATTAACTTTAAGTAAAGAGAGTTATTATACACTCAGCGGCAGAAAAAGTGGCCCAAGCGCTTATCGTGAATTTGTAAACAAATTAAGTAATATATGAAAGATATATTGTTGTAAGTAGTTGCAAAGTGATCTGTTTAGTGTTATGAAGTGTTGAATTTCAGATTAATTTAAGTGACGGATGACTTTTTCTAACAATGTGTGTTAGAACTGAATTCAGTGTTGATTCGAGAGGTCAGTTGAATTCTGCATTTTGAAATATTGCTGCACGGAAACGATTTTCTTTATGATTTTTATTGATTATTGGTCTATTTAGATTTCAGAAAAGATTTGAAGATGCCACTTACTGCTGAACAAGTGGCTTAGGTGGTCTTGTTGTCCGATCAGGGCCATTACCATTGAGAGGTGGCTGCATTTTTCAATGTATCGCGTACCACTTTAAGGTCTGCGATTAGGAGGTATCGTGAGACCGGTCTCTACACGCGGCGACCAGGAATTGGAAGAACACGATGTACATCCGCAAGAGATGACCGATTTGTTAACCTCGAGGTGCTGAGAAACCGCTTTCTGACAGCGTTTGAGATTCACTAGAGGCTTCAAGCGGCACGCGGAGTCATTCTTAGTGAACGGAACATGAGGCGAAGGATAAAAGAACGTAATTTACGGGCAGGAAGACCAACCCGAGTACCAGAACTCGAGAGACACCATCGAGTTGCGCGATTACGATTTGCTCGTAAACATGTGAATTGGCTATCGACCAATGGAGCAAGTTCTTGTTAACCGATGAGTGCTGAGTAGCATTAAGAGCACCAAATGGTCGTGAGAGAGTGTAAAAACGCCATTAAGGACGGTTTATTCCCAATACAACACGTCAGACGGTCAGTTACAAAGGTAGGTCAGTCATGGTATGGAGAGGTGTATGTTTGAAGGCACGTACGGAGCTTGTCATCGTAGATCAGCGCCTAACAGCAGCCGGGTACATTGAAGAAATCTTCCAAGACCATGTTGTACCACTTATGGATTTCATTGGTCGGGAGGATTAACTCTAATGCAGTTTAATGTGCGCGCTCATAGCGCCCGCGTTGTGGAATCGCACCTTGCTGATATCGGGATTCGAAAACTGGCTAAGCCTGCTCGCAATCCAGACATCAACCAATAGCACATGTCTGGCACATGCTAAAAAACAGTGTATGTGCACTGCCCAACCCACCAGAATCACTTGGTGAGCGAAGAACCGCTCTAGTCAGAGTGTGGGATAAAGTTCTTCAAGAAGTAATTAAAACATCCTCCAAAGCATGCCAGAATGCATGCATGTCATCATAAATGCTAGAGGAGTTAACACGCGGTATAAACTAGATTTTTTCTTTGGTGCAGAATTAGTTTTTTGCAAAAACTTTCAATAAGCGATTTCGACAAAAGCTGTATTTTTTAATTTTTCCCATTTTTGATTAAAAATTACGACTATTTAGTGTAAATTGTAACTTAACTTGTGTATAAACTGTTTAACTAATAGTTATAGCCAAAATAATAACCATATATTGATATTCTAAAAAGTTTTATCGTAGTTTTGCTTTGGGCCACTTTTTCTGCCGCTAAGTGTATATTGATACTAGCTGACCCGCGCAACTTCGCTTGCGTCACATAAGAGAGAATGGGGCAGAATTTTCCATGTTTTTGTAACACTTTTTACTGTTACCTACTCTGCTCCTATTGGTCGTAGCGTGATGATATAAAATATGCTTTTTTTTCACGAAAAATATTCTCAAAATTATTTATATCTCTTAGTATAACGAAGTCGCGCTAAGGCATATCCGCCATTAAAACAGTTGCCATGGCAACGGAATTTTGTTAATTCAATGTCATTATAATATTGATTTTTCGCGACTTCGTTGAATTTTCTGAATTTTCCCGGGAAATGCGTCATTTTCCCGGGGTAAAAAGTAGCCTATGTCCTTTTTCGGGTATCAAAATATCTCCATACCAAATTTCATGCAAATTGGTTCAGTAGTTTAGGCGTGATTGAGTAGCAGACAGACAGACAGACAGACAGAGTTACTTTCGCATTTATAATATTAGTATGGATATCGATGAAACTTATCCCATACACCAGATGTTAAAAACGAGCCCCTTTCTAGGACTATGAGAGTGATGGAATAAAGAGTGTACTTGTGTTTTGTGCACACATTGGTCACTATAAACAAAGTCCTGCAGAGTTGGCTAGTTTTCATGAAAACTGGCCGCCGTAGCCGAAATCGGCCAGGACGACACATAATTTTTTTTATCATTCACAAACAAATCTTTTTTGTGAATGAAAAATCAACTACGTTTTGTAGTAATTTCCTAAGATTGCCACCTACATACCAACACACGAAATGGTTGTTATTTCTTTTTCATTTGAACAAAAAAGTACAGCCAGTGCAAGTTTTCAATTTCTCACACGATAATAATAATATTATTTAGTAGCTCGATTCTCTACTACTATCGACTACCGACCGGCTTGTCATCGAGAAACTTTGTATGAAAATCTGACCAGCGCCTCTGATGGGCGTCGTAGAAAATATTTTGGCAGTACATTCTTAATGTCAAACTTTCGATACTCGATAGTACCGACTGTAGAGAATCGCGCTATCGTTTGACAAGAAACACATGTCATTTGGCAATCTAACTTGCACACACCTGTTTCAAATAGGTCATTGTTTGGTACATAGAAACATACTGCATTGTGCAATATTTACATACACACATTATTGGCCTAGATTATATAATTATTTTGTTAATTCCGGGTCAATGTCCTTGTTAGGAAGCTAAGTCCCGAATGTTGTTATCTAAGTGAGTCATGCAGGAGTCCAGGGTTCGATTTAAAGACGAGTATCGGATACAAAAAGGGTTGGTTAAGAATGCTATAATTTGTTTAGATGTCTGAAATAATGCAGTAAGGCTCACTTTCTATTATGATATAGGCCTTTTAAATAAATGAATAAATGGAGTCAATTGATGGTGTCATATCAATCATAAAATCAACTTTTAGATATCCTTTTAGAAAAAAATAAGCACGTTAAAAAATATATACATATATTATTATCTTAAACAGCGCGTATTGCATCATAGTATTTATTTAGCCAAAAAGCGTTTTACATTCCATACGCGAAATGAGATTTTCCTTTTTTTTGAGTAAGTAGTTTCAGGTTTTATCTACGTACGAGTAAAGACCGATTTAATCATTTAAAGAAAGATTTAATCATTCAAATATATCGACAAACACTCTCTAAATGGCAAACTTTCACGTAAATATGATTTTTATCAAGTTTGACTTTATAATAAACTAATCATTTATCGATAACAAAGTGCAACTTTAATGTTTTACGCACATTAAGATAACGCATTATACGGATGTTTTAATATCATTGTATTTTTATTATTATCTTTATTACTTCAATACAAGTTCCGAGAAATGTTATGTTTATAATAATCATATGTCATAATATTTGCTAATATTTTAGACCATTGTTTAAACTTTGAGGTCTAAGATGTATATGATACTACTAGGTTGCGAAACTTAAGGTTCGATATCTGAGTCAGAAAAAAACACTATCGGGCTTATCCAAGTTTGATTTATAGATAAGTGGTAATGAAAAGTATGATTAGGTGAGATTGGCCTATTGAGATAGAAATGAAAATGCTAGGAGACGGCGTACATGCCTTAAAAGTGCTTTAAACCGTTTCTTTTTTCTGGGCCTCAAATTAACGACAATACGTCTGCATATTTTGTAAACCATTCAAATTCAAACTATCCTTTATTTCGTAAACTTCGTACATACTATTTGAAATAGTCATATATTGCATTACTATTTAACCATACATAGCTTGTTCTAAACATATAACTGAACACAACAAGCTATTACAATTATTGACACAAACGTTAGATAACATTATACCTAATGAGAATATCTTTATGCACTTTGAGACCATTACCGTAATTAACACCGCGTGTTAGGGCCCTTACTCACTATAATTAAACGCGGGAACGGCTAAACGCGCGGTTAGAGTTTAGTATTCAAACGCCTGTTTAACCCTATTTAATTGCGAGGCTTTTGAGGCTGTCGCACAAGCCTCAAAAGCCTGGTAGCTCCTGTAGTTGATATATTGGATAGTCCCTTAAGGTAGCATTGCATAACGATGTCATTTAGAACGGTATTTTTTGAAAAATTAGTCTGTATTTTATTTTAAATACTTTTACTATATCATAATTGACTGTCAGCAATATGGACTTTTAAGTCTGGAAGAAAGTTTTCTTATTATGTAAATAACCATATATCGGGACTATAGAGTTCCAGATTTTTGGAAAGTGTGCGTATGGCCGAAGCCCACACGTAGAGGAACTTTTACATGCTGGTTCGTAACCTGGACGAAACGGAGCCAAAAATCTTTCAAAAAGATTTCAATATTTCAAAACTAATATATATTTTTTATTTATTCTAGCACTTACCTCAGCAGCACACTACTAGCGCCATCTGTCGCCGTGATGAGTAAACCGCTGTAGACGCATAAGCTTCCTTCAGCTTCACTGAAAAGAAGTTAACTAGTGTTTATGATTTACTGAGGAAATTAGCATTTGCATAAATTTACACAATTTCTTTACCGAGAATTAAATATAGTACCTCTTCTGTTTACATGAGTTTACAGCTTGAACCTAGTCTGAACTCTCTGATCTGATATAATTCATGAAGCAAAGCATAGATTATTTGAAAAACTACTTTATTAATAAGCAAACAAATATCAAACTACGTTAAATGGCAGGATAATAAACTCCTCAATTCGCCCAATGTTTTTCCTATTCTTCCTTTTTTCTTTTCGCCGAGTCCATTCAAAGACAATACATATAAAACGCAATTAAATAAGAGCTCATAAAAGCAGCTTTACACAAGAAGTCATTGCAATACAAACTGTCCTAAATAAACAAATAGAGTAGCAGCCAACTCCAACATCCAAGTCTATGCGAGCGCAGAAATTTTACTTTAAAATTTTATAGCCTTGCAAAAGGCATAATTTTTGATATATCGTCGCCGTTATAAAGTATGCGTCGCGTAATTATAAGGATACAGCCTCTTTGGCAGCGGAGGGCGACAAGCGGAGCGATAAAATTGAGTTACGACATCTCCTACTGAACGTCCGCTCCAAATATCTAGAACACTCAATTTTTATTTTCATTTGTTGCGTTTCTATGTACGTTTTTAACTCTTACGCGAACACTGGCCCTTATTCTTTATGCTACAATGCTGTCTGTTGTAATTCTCTTTTATTTATTAGACTAAATGCAAGTTTGGCTTCAGCCAGTTTCTTAAGTCGTTTTAAGTCGGCCATAAATTGCCTGCGGGCATAAGTTTGGCTTATTTTAAAAGAATAATAATATGGCTTGTTTTAGAATGCAATCAAGTTTTTCTTGTTATATGAAAACCTAAATGAGAGGCATCTAAAAGTAAATGAACATGAATTTAATTATTAGAAGAGTTTCGGTAAATTGAGTTATTTTTTCATATAAAGTTTGATGAGTAGTAATACTGCAATCGTTTTTTCAAAGCATGTGAGATTTGATAACATGTTATAGTATTACGGACTTGAAACAAGTATGACAATAAAATGTAAATAGATTCAGTCCCTGGTATAAAAAGTGTACGGGAACGGCTACGTTTCACCGTTAATATATATTTTTGGTATATCATAACAGAGCCGCAAGGCCATGTGTTTAACAATTGTTAAATTGCCAATCTTGCCATATTATAAGAAAGTAATAGTCTTATGAATTAACGTATTACGTATTTTTGTTTCCTTTAATCATATTTGATATTACCTGTGAGAGAGAAAGACGTAACACGGATTAACTACTCCAAGCAAACGCCATGTTAATTGTTCTTTATTTTAGAAAGGCAGTACATGTATGTACAAATTTGTGGTCCGAGAACAAAGAATATCATACACTCCGCAACAACCACATAGCAAAGCAGTATTTTGCATTTTTGGTTTTAAAAAACATAATATAAATTGTGTTGGTGGCCGCTGGCTGTAAATCGAACCAGCCTGGCGTCCGCCCAAATGTTCGCTTGTATAGCCAACCCCGTAACACCCCTTAGGGCGCAGGCATTGGGAACATTAACGCGAGAGCTAACATTTGAAAAACATAGAAAAAGATTTTAATGTTAGTGCGAAAGAGATGGGGAATGTTCGATAGAAGTTTGCGGTTGTTGAATGTAGATGGCGTTGTTTTAATAATATATTTTGATGTCTAATACTCTTTTTAGCGTAATGAGTATTTATTTAATGAAGTAATGTTTTAGACCGGTAAAGTTTATGTTTCGCCACTATGCTTGAAATTATTTGCGACGTAAAGAGCCATAATAATGTTTATTTAATTGAAGCGTTTGTGTGTTCTTTTCCTTTCATATAAGTTTTGATAAGGTAAAAACGTTTTGTTTCCCTTTGTACGTAAAAAAACTAGCTAAAGCAACAAAAGAGCGTTAATTATTGTGACTATTTTCTAATTACCTAAGTTTATGATATTCCTGCAAAAATTTAGAACGACTTTTCGTTTATAACATAGCTTGTTAAAGTTTAAATGGAGATAAAAAAGTGTAGTTATTATCGAATTTAATTTATTTAGTAAAGTAATTTTCAATAGCTACTATTGAACTGAAAAATAATCCAAATACTTAAAACTTATTAGCATAGAAATAAAAAATACCATTACAATATTTCGTTCTCGCAAAAGACACAGTTCTAAAACCTCTATTAAGAAACTATGTCGAGCATTGCCCCCAACATCCAAGGATCTTCCATTGAACTCATGTAATAGTACAATTTAAACTAACTTTAGATATTTTACACCACAAATGCTTGCATTATTTCAAATTCTTTGTAAGACTGACCACCGACTCATGATTTGAAATTCATGTTTCGTTTTACATAAGTAATAATTCGTTTTCAAAAAGTGGAGCAAGCAAACGTAACCTCACGCCTGTTATACCCGAAAGTGTAGGCAGAGGTGAATGAAATATCACGATTCGCAACAATTATTATATTTAAACTATTACGGCGGTCCTGTATGACAAAATGTATATATGTGAATGAAGCCAGGGAAGTTTGTAAGGATCGTACCAAGTGGTTATCTTTGGTTCTACCTACCCCTATGGAAAAAAGAGCGCGATTCTTTGTATGCTTGTTTGTAAAGTGTTACTATTGGTATTACGGGGATGATTCTTCTACAGAAATGAAACAAAGATCGGCCTTTGTTCTAACTACATACTTGTTGAAAACTTTTCATCCACTCAAGTACTGTTTAAAGATCTATAGAATTGTGTAAATTTTCATTAACTTGTTTGGTACTTACTATTTACTTCTCCAGTCATTAAGTAGCTCCATAAAATTGAAGTTCATTTCTTCTCTTCAAATCTGAAAATTGCACGATAAATGTTAGAACTAGAAATAAATCCTGCATTTTTAAAGTTATAGCGATACTTGGGTATAAAAGTAAGGCTTTTGTATAAGTTTTATTAATTATTGTATGTAAAGACTATCCATGTATTCATCAACCAATAGGGTAGTTGACTAGTATTCAAATGAAATATTGTATAATTTACGAAATGTTAAAAATCTAATTTTATAACAGAAAGTAGACAGTTTTAGTTCTTTATCCGTTCGTTCCTTGCCCCCACTCCCATTTCTCAATAAAAAAAATACCTAATAGTACAATTTTAATAATAAGCCTTGTCAACTATCCTATTTAAGATGAAGAAGATCAAAAAGATGACAACGAAGACATGGTTTTTCATCTATCAACCTAATCTATATAAATAAAAATGAATCACCGAAATTCATGTAGGCGCATAACTTTTGAACGTCAACTAAATTGGATATTTATTTTTTGATTTGTTTGTCTGTCGAGACAAGGTTTCTATGGAACCGATGGGATTAGAATCCCACTAGAATAGAATCAACGTGATAAAATAGTCCTATATAGCCAGTCCGGTAGCACCAAATAAACCGGTTCATTAAACAAACAAATAAATACATCTAACGTACAATTACCACGCACTCTGCATAAAAACAAAAATGTAGTAGGATTCTATTATGGACCGAGAATAGGTCCTTGGGGGACACCCGTCGTATATCACACGAAACATGTCGTAAAATCTAATTGAGGAAAAGGGTTACTCTTGTAATACATTGTAGATGTACGATCTTTGATAATATCTTTCATAACAAAGCACTACTAAGTGAACTTTCTCGATTCAAGTATAGTAAAGTAGTTTTTTTGAGTGATCAACTCGATCGAAAGTTGTAGTAAAGTTGAAACTTAAGTGCTGTAAACTTAAAGTCGATTTTTAAAGAGCATTTTATATGTAACTACTTTTCCTGAAATAAGAGAAAATGTAGACATGCTCATAAAGGTATATATAATAAAGAATGTCTGAGAATATACATCGATACTATATAATATTTGGCTTCTGAACTATAAAAAAAACTATCGCTTTAAGCTTAAGAAGTCATTTAAATAAAAGTTAAACCGAATGAGATTATTTAAAATATTCTAATTCTATATATTTTTAAGAAATTGAATAATACTCACATGTATCCCAGGGTGTGGTATTCCATTTAGATATATTCTAGTCGATCTGTAAACATACTTAAAGAAAAATTGACAAACACAACAATATAACATATTTTAAAAAGTATCATCATTAAG
The DNA here is from genome assembly GCF_050436995.1 of Anticarsia gemmatalis. Taxonomy (NCBI): domain Eukaryota; kingdom Metazoa; phylum Arthropoda; class Insecta; order Lepidoptera; family Erebidae; genus Anticarsia; species Anticarsia gemmatalis. The sequence continues at coordinate 374,995 of NC_134769.1, forward strand.
AAGTCATTAATAGATGGGCCATTTCATAACATAATACATTTAAATTTAACTTTGTTGTAGAATTGTGTAGACTGGTAAGTGTAAAGAAATGATATTATATGTGTGTTTATTAATTTGGTTAAGAGTGGGTATTGCGTAAACCAAAATTATCTTAAAACTCAATAATAAATAGATTCCTAAAGAATTATCAGCCAATAATTCAAAAGGGATCTTCAAACAAAAAGGGAAACGAAACAAAAGGCCTACAAGAATTTAATCAAGTTAATACAAAATTAAAGAACGCTCACTAATCAATCCCAGAGGGAAAAGGAAAAAGAAAAATCAAACGGTATTCTATTATCTATCATGAAACATTATTATTTATGTGCGTCGAGTGCCAAGCCCCTTTCAGATCAAGGAGGCCGACAATACGCAGATAGGTTCTCGCTACACCAAATCGAATATGTTAATACGACCGAGACTCGAGACACAGTCCAGACGAAATTCCCAGACCAATGATGTCACTCTTTGATTAAGATCGATCATACGATTTTTGCCTAAAAATCAGCCTATTTTTATGTCTAATTGGGTTCGAATGGCGGAGTCTAGACGGAATATTATAGCTATTTAGTGTCGTGGACATTACTGGGGCGTAATGTTGTGACCCATTTATGCTGTAATAAAAACACAGGTCCTTGTTTTCTAAGAGTTGGGGAAGTTTGAGACATTAGTCAAAATGTTCCCTCCGTTAGGTGTGGTTAATTAGCTTGAGGTATCTTGACCTCTTATAATTCAAACTTTGGACATTTGGTGCCTGTTTTAGTTTTATCTGTTATATTTTCTAGGTTTGTTATTTTCTTTACTTTATACTTGGTGTCTAGCTTCTAATGGTAAGTTTTTCGAATTTTGCTATCTTTTTACGCACCCTATCCCGTAGTTATACATATATATTAAAGGTAAGTTGGGTAGATTTGTCTTAAACGCAATAATGAAAATGAAAAGAAATGAAATTAAAATTATTGCAAAAGATTATCAACAATGTTATGGTTGACTGGTGTATAGGTGTGTAGGAGTGAGTAGCACATGTTTGTTACGTATTTTAGCTAATGTTTTATATAATGTGTTTGTAGTGTGTCAAAGAAGGATTGTTTTTGCGGCACGTGTGTTGCAAAGAACAGTGTTTGCATGCCTATATCTGAGTTGTTTTCTATGTTATTGTTCGTTTGATATTTTGTATCTCAGTGTCATCCTTATCATCATCATTACCGGTGTTCGTGTGGTGTGTATGTGTACCTCTATGTGCTATGGCAATGATCTCTCTCATCGCGTGTTCGCCGTCTGTGTCGTGGTGGCGCGGCGGCGGCCGGGGGTCGGCGGCTCGCGCCAGTATCTGCCGCACCACGTCGCGAGGCGGCGCCCCCAGTGGCGTCGGTCGCGCCGAGAGCCCCAGCTGGAACAACCAACATATTATAAACTGTCCTTAAGCAATTTGACTGAATGGTATCGGATTTGCAGTCGAAAGGTTGAAGATTTGATGTCCACTTGATGCGTAACATAAATCAATTTCTTGTGTTTTACATTTGTAACTATTTTACCAGCCAGTAAACGAACAGTGGATTAAGAAGACGCTTGGTTCTGTCATTCCACTAGTGATTGCCGCTGCTGTCTGAGCGTCTCCTCGTCTCGTATGTTGTCAACGATTGTCAAGACATGTCAAAGGTCTTCTGGCAGCGTGAACAACTTCGACACTTACTATACGAATTTGCATTCTTCACTCACCTTGGCTAATATCTGTAACTTGATGCGCTCTAAGCGCTGTGGGTCCGCGGGGTGCGGCGTGTGGGGTGAGTGGGGTGAGTGGGGGGAGTGGGGGGCGTGTGCGCGGTGCGCGTGCGCGGTGGAGGCGGTCGCTCGGCACGGCGCGAGCGCGAGCGCCGCACACACGACGAGCCAGGCGCGCATGGGCGCCTAGCCGCGGCGCCTCACCCGGCGCCATCGAAGCCGCGCCAGCGCGACATCTCCGAGCCTGATAACAACAAACAATCAAAATTAATGAAAATAACAGAAAAATATCTTAACGGCGAAGTTCTAAAAGATCAAGTCGAAATATGGCAGTCATACACCGTAAAGTCTATTAGAGAAGTCTGTCTAAATGTGAAGGTAGATCTAAGAATAAACAAGAATAATTAGATAGAATTCATACTGTCCTGCAGATCACAAAATTACGTCAATCTGCGCAAGCAAATAGTTAGCCTCTCATTCTGTACACTCTATACTAACAAAGATAATATAATAACTACGTATTTTGGATACTAACGTCACTTGACACGAAAGCTGGACATTAACGTGTGTCAAAAAAAAAATTCGTTCTGAAAATTTGTTCTATAAAATTTAATTTTATTGGCAATAGTTGTGTATAAACTAATTTCAAATATAATATTATGTAGTAGATAACATACAAATCATGTCACATATTATTCTCATAAATAATAATTATAGCCTACGTTAAGTCGCATTAGTAAAAATATAAATACATCAAAAATACAAAATATTTCATTACAAAAAAATCTGCCGCTATTTCTTTTGCATCTGTTAAAGCAGACAAAGGAAACAATACCTATACAGCCTCGTCTTCCTAAAATATTCAGTACGGATTATTTAAATAAGTTAAAAATAGAAAACATATTTTATTTCGAAATTCGAATTTTGAATTGGCCCTAACTGCCACCAAATAATAATAATATATTTTTTTAAATTTTATTTTTTTATTGTTTGGTGGAAAACGGCGCCATTGAAGCACATAGTTCTTGCAAAAATCCGCTAGTGGCGCTGATCAATTTTTCATACAAAATTTCTCGATAGCTAGTCGGTAGTCGATACTCTATAGTTGTACAGAATCGCGCTACTGTAGACTGGATTATGGCATTATGTTCCGATTTTGAAAGTCTATAAAAATAAATACATATGCTACTTCATACTATCTACAAATTTAATGTAAAAGCATCATTACTGTACATATTTAATGCTAATGAATAAATGAAGATATTACTAATGTATAAAGCGACTTTAGTTTTAGATTTTTGCGACCCATAAGCAATAATTTTGTATATCTAATGCCATTTGGCAACTGACATACAATTTTGGTTGAAATTAAACTTTTATGCACGTTCTTAGCAAATTAATTTAGTTTGGTTATTTATACCTAATGGCATAGAAAAACTTCCACGTTCCGCCGTACAAATAAATAAATATTTTGAACAATTCACACATGGTCAACTGATTCCAAACTAAGCAGAGCTTGTACTATGGTAACCAGACAACTGATAAACATACTTATATACTTCTAAATACATACTTATATAGATAAACTAGCTGACCCGCGCAACTTCGCTTGCGTCACATAAGAGAATCATAATTTTCCCCGTTTTTGTAACATTTTTCACACTGGTACTCTGCTCCTATTGGTCGTAGCATGATGATATATAGCCTTCCTCGATAAATGGGCTATCTAACACTGGAAGAATTTTTCAAATCGGACCAGTAGTTCCCGAGATTAGCGCGTTCAAACAAACAATCAAACAAACAAACTCTTCAGCTTTATAATATTAGTATAGATTAACATCCAACAAAGTTCTTTACTTTAATTCCTTCGTTAATTTTAATGAGTCACAGTACTATTTAAAAATGTATCTAATAATTATAGGGTGTTTTAAAGCAACCCTCAATAATTATTGACAAGAGTTAAAAGTTCTTAAAACTAGGTCAGATGTCAAATCGATGAATTCATTAAAGTAATAGAAAAGTTTTAAATGTCTGACTGCAAGATGTTTCATTACTGTTTTAATGTTCTTTTGATAGATGCGATGTTATCAATGTAACTTGCAAAGATTAAGTGCAGTGTTGGGGACACTTTCTGTTTTCATGACTATGATAATAACATGGCTATGGTAAATGAACATTTATCATAGTCATGTCATTATTTTTATCTTGCTAAGTTAATATGAGAACTCATATTAACTTAACAAGAATTGACTATCCCCCGGTTTCTGAGGTACAATTAGCGGTAGTTTATCTATTCAATAGCGTTGAAACTCATATAAAAAACGCAATTGAATAGATAAACCACCGCTAAATGTACTCAGAAACCGGAGGTTAAACTGACTAAAGATATTTAAAAACATAGGCTGTTATAAATAGATTTTGGTCGCATGTTTTAGTATTTAATATACTTTTGAACAATGCAGAGCATCAGCTCCAGAATTGAGCCCTTAAGCCTCGCATTTATTCTTTGCTTCTTTACGCAAAAAAATTAAGAATATTTTTTATCGATATCAATACTGAACGACTATACAAAAAGCAATGGTCAACCAAAGTATTAATTTATATCAAATAACCTATATAAAACGAAACGAACGCCCATCCAAATCCAAACCTAGCAATCACACGCTTAACATCAGCTGCTAATCTAGTAATCTGCGAGAGCAAACGTATCATCAAATGTACCTGTGCCATTGTTTCAAGGTTACAAATAAAGCACGTTCCCAATTAAGTTATGAAGTGAAAGTGGGTAAGCAGAGAATTAGGCCATCAATTACTTCCAGTTGATTTATCGACGGTATTATATCAAGGACACCGGGAATAAGGGTAGGGTGACACCCTTAAGGGGTTGGTTTAAGTTATAAGTGACGGCGATTTGATACTGACAATATTTTTTAGGGATATACTTCAACGATTTTTTAAATATGCTTTTTTTAATTTGCCTGTTTCTCTATCTCATTTTTGAGCAAAGGCCTTTCCCTGCATTTTTTATACGAATTATTTAAAAAAGGGACTGCTTAAAAAACAAAGCTTATAAGCTAATTTGATTGACATTTGTTATTAATTTCACTCATGTTTATTTTAAAATAAGCCTAAAACTTTTATATGCATAAAGTATGCCCACTATATAATATGTTACACATATACGCAGTTTCTTATTACTATTTACAAAAAGTACGGGATTCAATTACCACGTACCGGGCATGACACCAAACCCTACGATTGTAAAATATTAAAACTCAAATAAGAAAATTTCAACACCACTTTCCCCGACTGGCAAATGGTATCCGAGACCTCGTGATTATTAGTTATAGACCATTTCCTAAGACTATAGAAGCAGTTATCATAAAGTCCCAAGAAAGTTTAAACTCATTTGTCAATTTTAGTACATAATTATTATTTTATTTAATCGCTCTCCGCCTATAACTCGCGGCGTTCCCAATATTTTACGAGCAACACTCACGTCAACTTTTACCTCGGTACCGTTTAACTCCAGTTTAGTTCCCGGCCCGACACTTTTTAGTGCTGTTACCGTACTTTCCTGAATACAACTACATACATAAAATGGGTTCTATAACTTCATGGGGAGATTTTGGAACGATATTTTATAGTATATAAATTGTAGTATTACTATTTTAAAAGATTTATATATTAGTGGGTAGACATGTCTATAATTATATTAATACCAATTAATTAAATTAGTCTGTAAAGTATATTATGATATTATACATACATAAAATCACGCCTTTCTACCGTGAAGGCAGGCAGAGGCCAAAGAACACTACTACGATTGGTACAAAATCTTTTGCACAAGCATATACACATTTGTTACCCTATTATAAGATAAGATAAGATAAGATAATATTTTATTTTGCAAATATGGGTACAAAATATGTTACAGATGTTAGGTACTTAAATATTTAACATTGTTCAGCCATATTTAACCTAGAGGTATGCAAAAATTATACCAAAAATATTATATTTACAGAAATTCAAAACAATAAGTAAAGTTATTATTATTGTTATTAAGATTCTAAACAATGACGAAGGAATTCATGCAACGCGTTTACACCCTTTAGGGCGAGAGTTCATTGACCTAATCATGTTGGGTTCCTAATTTCAGTGAACCGTAATAATATGTCACATACTTCTTCAAGAATGTCTATACTGTACGACAAAAAGTATTTTCCTAATTCGTTTTTTATTCAACACTAGCGGCCCGTCCCAGCTTCACCCGACTTCACCCGGCTTATAAAAATATTTACACGTAAGCTTGAATCACATTATCTATTAAAAAAAACACATACACAAATTCCATTGCGTAGTTATAAACATCTAAGTATTCATAAAGACAGTTAGCGTTAGTCTCATGGTTTATTAAACAACCGCTATCCAGCAATTATCCGTAAGTGGTTAAACAAGCCTTAAAAGTTATTAAGCGTGTTAGTCATCAATTTAAACCACCCCTCTCTGCCACACCCTTCAGGTGTAAAGTTTTGAATTTTATTGCCAAGTGCCAAGGTTAAACAGTATTCAGTTTGCTTTTATATAACTTACTTGAAACATTATGTTCTTTGTAATGATATTTTCAGTGCTAAGATGTAATATTACGTTTGGAGGACTTTTGACTAACGTTTTTATTAACTAACTAGTAATATTGTATTGTAATATTTACAATACAATCAAAAATCTAAAAATGAAAAATATTTTATTGACATAAAATCTGTTACAATATCCACACATTGTCCTGACATCTATGCTAGCCGAAGATGTGTTACAGATGCCAGTGTCTTCAGCCCTTATTTAAGAACATGTTACAAACTAATAGAAAACAAGTATACAGATAAAAAAGGCCTAACTCTCGCTCATTATGGGAGGAGACCCAGAAGTGGTCGAGTGAAGGGTTGTATTTTTTATTTTTAATTTTGTGAGAGATTATAACCTTCAACCTCGGTCTACCTCTATGTGTACAATATATGATATCGTCCATACGCTACCTTTAATAAAAATAAAGTCACCATGCCTGTTGCAACTGTCTGTTCCTCATAAATTCAATATCTACTGAACCAATTTGCATGCGTTATTACCAATACACAGATAATTTCTGGAAAGGGGGTTGTAGTGTAGTGTATAAATTGTATCATTATATTCTAATTCAACAGCTCTTAAGGGCGATCTAATTAACGTTAAAGTCTTATTTGTTATCCGACATTGGTTTAAATCAGATGGACCAAAAGAACAATATCTAAAAGGGTCAAAGAACATACCGCAGCTGCCAACAAATCCGCGATAACTGAGCACTTATTGGAAGCAGGAACCAATCACTAAATAGAATGATCTACATTAGCCTCAGGTCCTCTTCACCGATCGTCAATATTATTCCGGGGTAATACTTGATGCGGTTAAATTCAACAAAATACTAATTTCAACCGGGAACATGGTTACTACTTATCATCAATATGAAATCATATTTGAAAAAAGTGCAACCGTCACTAGCATTACATAACGCAACAACAATGTAAAGATGGTCTAACGTTGCAGTCCCGTCAATTCCGAACAATTAAAAATAGTGAAAACCAAGTGAGGGTAGGCGTAGAAACTCACGCTACTAGGAGATGACACTTAACATCTACATCAGTTAGCTCGTGACTACGGTCGATATAATTCGATCGAAACGTCGTGTTATCAATAAGATAATCATAACCTTTAATTTTTAATTGCATTTATTCGTTGTATTATAATTCTATTATAATATAAGTGTTTAAAATTGTTACTAGTGTATTAACTCAGTGCATATTTGCTGAAACCGGAGCGAGCTGCTAGTGAAGGTATGTTTATAAGATTTTATTTGTATTTATTATGAAAGATTCCTCTGTGACGCGGTCGGTAATGTATCCGATTGCTGAACTCAAGTTCGTTGCTGAATTCTCAATAGTAGCCCGGAGATTTTCTGGAGAACAGTAATCGAAGTCTCAGCTGGCTATTAGCTTGCACCCCTACCCTTAAGATAAGCCAGGAGTTTCGTAACGTGCCTGACATATGGCAATAGGCTCGCCCCCTATTACATGGGATTAACATTGTTAATTAATGGCGAAAAGGGTGTGTATTATTAACCTCTGCCTACCCCTTTGGGTATAACAGGCGTGATATTAAGCATGTACTATGTAAGCACATATCGGTTATAACAAGACACGAAATATAGCAAAATTCGCGATATCTGCCCTTGTTGCTAAGGGTTGTCGAATCATTCCCCGCGATTGAACCGTCGACCTTTTGTTATTATGTATGGAATATGTGAAATGAATGAATGATGTATGTATGAATTGAATGGGTTCTTTGAGCTTTGTTGTTGAAAAGATTGGCAAGGAAGGTTGGTTGGTAACAGGTTGCTTTAATTAGAGCTAAGTTTCTTTATATTAGAACATTATTTTATTATTTATAATTATCAGCCCATATTGTCCCACTGCAGGGCAGAGGCCTCCCTTCCCTCTTTCCATCTATCTCTGTTTTAAGCTATTTGGTAATATTAGAATAATATTAGAACATTATGCTAGAGTTATTTTTTATGTAGTTTTCTTTGAAAGGTAGGAAAGGATGATGATGAAGACTGGTTCTACCACAGTTAGGCTTAGATTTGCGTTAAGCCGACGTCCGTGCGGTCCCATACAAAATTGCTCCGTTGTCTTCACCCACCTCACTCCATAGATGGGTGACCACATAGCAGTATTTAAACTGGGTGTCTCCGTGATTCGGAGGGCACGTTAAAAGTCGGTCCCAGTAGTTATCTACGACGATAACAGTCGTTGAGCCATGTCAAAGGCCTTCGGGCGGCTTGAACAACTTTGACGCTAGGTTGACCACTAACCATACGATAAGAAGAAGACCCACCTAAGTGCACTTAACGCTTGTTCACGTATAATAATTTCATTATTCTACTAAAAAAACTATTAGAATGGTGCCCGACAAGAGTAAATTATTTTATACTAGCTGACCCGCGCAACTTCGCTTGCGTCCAATAAGAGAGAATGGGTGAAATTTTTCCCCGTTTTTGTAACATTGATTACTGGTACTCTGCTCCTTTTGGTCGTAGCGTGATGATATATGGCCTATGTCCTTTCTCGGGTTTCAAAATATCTCCATACCAAATTTCATGCAAATTGCTTCAGTAGTTTAGGCGTGATTGAGTAGCAGACAGATAGTCAGACAGACAGACAGAGTTACTTTCGCATTTATAATATTAGTATGGATTTTTTACGAGTATATACTGTAACCGTTTATACCGCAAAAATTAATATCGCTATCAACCAGATATATTTCAGGGGAAAACAACTTACATTGTTGCAAGGTGACAATAAACCACACAATATTTACAACCTCTGTAATTTGAAATAAAAGTGCTCACTTTAAAATTACGTCATTATTTTGTAAACTACCTTTTATCTGCAATTTTGTACCAGTAAAGAAGTTTCTAGAAGTATAACCTACGGTATTACATTCAGAAATATTTACCATTTTTATGATTGAATGTTATATGAAAATCAGTTTGGAGGTTTCAGAGATATGCTCCTATTAACAAACAAACTACCTTCCATTTTGAAAGTATTTTTTTATAGATACATACATAAAATCATGCCTCGTTCCCATAGGGGTATTCAGAGACCAAAAAACGCTACTTGGTATGATTATATTAGATTTATTAAAGGTAAAGGTACATAGATATAATTATAATATAATAATGTTGTCCCCGAAATTGTAGGCCGAAGTGTAGAAAAACGCTCCGCCATTAAGAATGTTAGTCTCATGTGATATGGGGCGGGCCTATTATCATATACGCGTTACCTATCTCCGGGCTACCATATACATATATATTATTTGACTTATAAGAAAAATCCTTTAGAACTTTGTCCCATCTAGGAATCAAACTCGAGACCTCGCGGCGCAGATTACAGAAGCAGTCTTGGTATATATTTATCTAAAATTTATACAATACTAAAAATCTCTCACCCATTCTCTCTCTAACTCCGCTATTTGACAAAAGCATTATGATCCTCGCCTGTACAGTAAATACTATAATATTATATTTTTACGATTATTCCGACGATTATGACGTCATTATCCGCTACGATTATGTCTTCGAACGTGTCTCAGACTGCTCTAAGGGATGAAACATCCCTTCGTGTTGGCTCTTGCATAGTAATTAACATAAAAAACTAATATTGGGAGGTCATGAGCTTTTCAACCTTATTTTTGTTTACATTTGCTATCTTGTGTGTTGAACCGGTCGTGTTTCTTGCTGTCTCTTTTCACGTGTAGTAGGTTTCGGTAAAATATCACGAGGGTTTTAAGTACTTGTAAAAGAGTGTAGTCAATAAATAGTCTTTGAAATTGTATCATTTCCCAAAGGTGCATAGAACTAGCAGTTAAAGAAAGTTGTCTTAAACGTGGTCACTGAAATGTGCGGTTTGAAAACTTTTTTTAAGTAAATGGAAATCACAATTTTATTAAAGGATTTAACCTTGTAAGCAAGTAGATGAAAATTACAATCAATTGTTTATACGTTTGAACTCTCGAGCAAAATTACAGATTTACGAAAAACTTAAACAACTTTCGACTCATCAAAGTATCAATCGATATTATTTACTGAAAAGTTGGTTTTCACAATTTTATCTGCCTGCGTTTCAATTCCGCTCATACCTCCCTATAACACCATCTCGGACTGCCAGAAGAAAGAATAATTTGTTACAAATTTTAATATTGAAATTCTCCAAGCATTTTTTCTTTATGTATCTTTGCTAATATACGTAACTAAATATATCTTCAATATATAACATTTAGTACAACAACAGCAGTTGTACAAGATATATGTACTAACTTGTGTGTGCACATAATTCTTGCAGGTAGAGCAATGAGAGCGCAAACTGGGGCACTGTCCCTTACATGCAAATATTTAGAGGTAGCGATCGGAAAATTTAAAGAAAGTTTTGAAATATTTTCACTGTTGTGCTGCTAAGTTATTAGCTTGCACAATGGTGCAAATTATTTGATACGTAATCTTTAATTATGTAATCTATGTTATAACGACATAGTTTACAGAGGTTTAAATGTCTAAATAACCTATTAGTTACTGTGTAATGGTTTCTTTAGGATTGAAGTAGTGTACATAAAAAAATAGCTTAAGTTTACTTTTTAAAGGGGTTGCATTAAACATAAAGTTTAAAAGTTAGATTTAAAATATATGTAAAATGGATTTAATGCCTACAGAACTATAATTTAGTCTGAGACAATATTTTAACACTATGATTCTTAACGCTTTTCTAGAATTTTCAGTCTCGAAAATGGTTACAATGAGTAATCAATAAAGTCTTACCTCGTGTAAAAACCGGAGACAAATATCAAAACCACTCCAATAAAATACTTATTTTTTTCAAAAAGACAAAAAAGACTTAGGTTTGAAAAGACTCAAACAAGCCTTAAGGTCTTCTGAGGTCTGTAAGAGACAAAAATAAGAGTACGACTGAAGTTCTAACGAGTAGAGCCTCCTTTATATAGAGCCTACGCGTTGCTTATAATAATGTTCAGTAAACGATTTTGATATGTGAGCCTGAGATGTACCGAGAGGTAGAGATACTAGATGTGGCATCGACACAGTTTTGAGTTGTAAGAGAATTGTACGTACAGTAGCTGTTGATAGGTATAGCACGATTTTTTTTGTAAAATACGAGATGAAGGAAAGAGTATTTGGAGATAAGATTAGAGTAGTTTATTATGCTACTTTTGTAATTAAATTATGATTATTCAATAGTGGAGTGACTGCAGTTTAGTTGATGTTGCGGTTTTGATATGGCGTGAATAAATTCAAAAAGTAACAAAAAATCTGTTTGATTTGGTGTTTGTAACATAATATGAATGTTAACGCATGAATAAAATATAAGTGCATTGTAATTTCTTACTTAAAACCAAAACAAACTTAATTGATCATTTCAAATTATAACCCTGTCTTACAAAACCTTTTGTTTTTCTAAATTGTGATCATAACCTTTGCAGTAATAACCTTACCTAATAACTGAAGTTATTTGTTTAAAAGACACAATTTAATGGAATCACAATAACGCTCTCTCGTAGACACGAACTACGCTCACTACCTCTTTTCTAACACATCTAGTAATCTCTCTAGATCAATGTAAAGGGTGCCCGTGGGCGATACCTATTAAAAGTCCAATACCTTCGGCATTATAACGATATATCATACATACATACAAAACTAAACAACTGGGACGTCTGTGCGTTGAAAAAAATGTTTACACATATTATTTTTGGAACAAATTGTTCTGTCGAAGTAATTTTAGATAATATATTAAACGATTTTCTGGGTCAGTGTGTGGAATGACGTCTATGAAGCGTCTGGAACTTTGAATAGGTAAGAAACGGTATAATAAAGTTTTTTTTAGTCCCTTTAACTTATACAGACTTAAAAAAAAGACAAAAAGGGGTATAATGTTCAAAATGTCTTGAAACAAACCACACAAATGTTTTACTTTGTATGGGAATTGAACTCACAACCCCCTCGTGAAAATACGTGCTCGTCCTGATTTTAAGCGCTCTTATAATGGCTATCACGCCAAAAATACTTTGTTTTATGCAAGCGGGATTATCGTTTAAAATAGAAAATCAGTTTGACTGTATGAAGCTAAGTCAGAATAATAAAAAAGAAACATTTAAAAAATTAATAAATATTAGATTTACGTGACAAATGTGGATCAATTCGCGAAAATATAGTTGTGAGTAGATAGATTTGTGAGAAAAGCTACAATGCTTATAAGAACAGTTGAAAGCCTCATAGAAACTGCATAGCTAGTAAGACATACGACCGGAAACAAGCTAGTCTTGGTAATAATCCAGACCTAACAAATTTAAATTAATAGTAAAAAGTTGGAGAAACTTGTAAAACTGGGGCAGGCATAGATATATTGAAGTTACTTGTCAAATGTGAGGTCGTTTGTATTTGTCCAGGGTTCGATTCTGTTCTCGGATCTTATGTGGAAAGCTGATTTGACAGTTTAGTTGTAAAACTCGCCGATCGCTTATAGTCTAGAATAGTCTAGCGGCTAGACTATTCTAGAGTAGGCACTGAAATAGGCAAGAGTCTAGCCTATTACAGCGGTTTCGGGTTCAGTTTTGAGAAAAAGGTGGATAGCCTTTTGATTAACTCGGAAAAGAAAAATGTAGGTGTAAAATTTAAAAGTATTTAATGTCTTAGCTTTGCCGTGAAAAAGTCACACACAGATTGAATTTCATATTTATAAAATTAGTATGAATTGGGTTTGATTTAAAAACAATGCAGATTGTATTCACATTTACTAAAAATCTTAATCCATACTAATATTATAAATGCGAAAGTAACTCTGTCTGTCTGTCTGTCTGTCTGTCTGTCTGTCTGTCTGTCTGTCTGTCTGTCTGTCTGTCTGTCTGCTACTCAATCACGCCTAAACTACTGAACCAATTTGCATGAAATTTGGTATGGAGATAGTTTAATACCCGAGAAAGGACATAGGCTACTTTTTACCCCGGGAAAATGACGCATTTCCCGGGAAAATTCAGGTGGCGAACGAAGTCGCGAATAACCAATATTATAATGACATTGAATTAACAAAATTCCGTTGTCATGGCAACTGCTTTAATGGCGGATATGCCTTAGCGCGACTTCGTTATATTAAGAGATATAAATAACTAGCTGACCCGCGCAACTTCGCTTGCGTCACATAAGAGAGAATGGGTCAGAATTTTCCACGTTTTTATAACACTTTTTACTGTTACTCTGCTCCCATTCTCTCTTATGTGACGCAAGCGAAGTTGCGCGGGTCAGCTAGTTTAGTATATTTTTAAAGGAGTTATAGGACATGAGAAAATTATTATTCATCATCACTTAATCAACGATGTCAATAAATTTATGCCCGATTTTTAACATGATTCTTGTACACATACACTAAACCAGGGTGGTGGCCTAGGGCTTACCTTCTCATAATACTACAATTGTAAAAAATATATTTGGCGATTAAAAAGGTATATTCGCCTACAGTATTGGATGAATAAAATTAGTAGAACATTTATAGAATACTACAAATTATTTGATTTTAATTTAACTAGAGGCTATTGACAGTAAGAACTAAAATTTAAAATTTTTGACCAAGTAAATCCAGTAGCAACCCCTTGTACAGCATCTCATTACAGTTATCTCCAATATTCGGTAGTAACAGGAGCGTGAAGAACTAAAGGTCACCTCCCACGACTCGCAGGTGTTCGCGCGCTAATATAATTGGAATTGTTGCTATGTTAGGTACTAAGTTAGATGGGAAATTTATCTGAAAGATCTTTATAATGTGTTGACTGCCTGGGTTGGTTGTGTATCCGACGGCTAGTCTTGAGATCTCGGATTCGATACTAGTTTGAATATTTCTCAAAAGTATTTGCAATAAGAAATTGTTATTTATTTGTTAACCTTTTTTTTAACGTCATTTACTCCCGTCTGTTTTCTGTCCGTTTATCACCAGGCTGTATCTGAATCTCATAAACCGTAATAGCTAGGAAGCTGAAGTAAGCTTAAATTTTCACAAATTATGTATTTCCATTGCCACTATAACAACAATTTACAATGCTGTATTTTTACAGCAATTTAAATACAGCAAAAGGAGCACTCTATGAGACTTTATATATAAAGCTTTTGAAACGCATCCATTGAAAACTTCACATGAAATGTCTAACATACAAATAGTATATAAACTAAAACCACAAGCATTAAAATAAAACGCCGAACAGTAGACGAGCTCTATGATTTACAGCACAATATCTAACGATCACTTTGTACTGCACGGGAGTCGAACTCCCGACATTATTCACCAACAACTTTAGTAACTGGGGCAAGCTCAGTTCAATGACTTTGCAATTTTAGTTTTGTATGCTCAGTTAAAATGTTATAGAGATATTGGGAGTTTTAAATTGAGAAGTAAAGATGATTTTAATGTGCAAGGGTTTTTATTTTATAATTATTTTCAATGGTTCTATATTGTAATTTAAATTGCACGTAGTAATGAAACAAATATTGTAACATTTATATATAAAAACATTCCACAGTATAACAACAAAATATAAAAATATGCGAATGTTATTCAATAGTTTTAAGAAAACGCCTGTCAAATTTGTACTAGCAAACATAATAGAGACAAATCTCGATTCTAAATGTTTTGGCAGACTTTCTTTAACATACCTCAAATTAAAACATTCATTAATTTAGGTTAAATACTGTCCATTGATAGACAAGAATAAATAAAGTGAGTTAACCACTATTTCGGAAAGTAGAGCCAATAAAAAGACCTGACAGAAACCTCCTGGATACTATTTAACGCCAAACAATTTTCTAAATATTCTATTAAAAAGCATTGGTGTTAAAATCGAAATTACTTCCATACCTAATACGTAATATCATAAAACTAAACAACAAACCACCAATTTAAAACAATATAAACAAAAACAAAACAAAGTCGATTTCAAACACAAACAAAACAAACAATTAAAAGAAAAACAAAGTATTCCATTAAAACATTGAGTCAATTTACTTTGTACTTGAATACATACGACCTCTAAAACTTTCTACGATTTATTCAAACTTAGTGCTTTTAATATTCTTTATTGTTTTTCAATATTACTGAAATTAAAAGGTCAGGTGCGTAGTACTACGGCTAGGACGCGGAGTATACAATTGGAGGTACCGCGTCCTGGCCACTTTATGGTGACTGTTGAAGGAACTCCGTCAGATTTTTAGTCGGTATGCCCAAATTTTAAGCCGGAACGTCTAGCCGGCGGGAGAGCCCGACAGACCCCCGCTTCCTCCGTGGAGCCGGGAGCGGGACATGCAGTAATGTATTTTCCTGACGAAAAAAAACATACTAACTTCCCTTGTGCTGTTCTTTGGTCTCTGCCTACCCTATCATACTCATGGGAAGAGTATAAGACAAGTACTTATAAGACTTTTTGTTACGGAATCTTATAAAATGTCTGCCTTAAAATAAGGGTATAGCCGTAATTAACCTAGTAATAAAAACTTGACGCCTCTTCAAGAATTCTTAGGCATGTAGATTCCTGAACTTTTTAAACAAGTAATGAATTTCTTATACGCGCATAACTCGGAAAAGTTGAAGGTATTTAGGTTTGAACCCTAACTGAAAGGGTGGAAGGGTAATGAACCACAAAACTATGTTTGTTATTTAAAGTAATTTATATTTAAAAGAGCTACCCAATCATTGCGTAAAGATGAAGCTTCAATCTTTTTTATTCTTGTCCACGAACAATATCCTTCTAGAAACACAAAATTAATTATTACAGTTAATCATTTTCATCAACACTAATTGTTTCCTTTGCTAATATTTTAAAAGTGATACTCGTGATTATATTATGATGTATGCTGTTTTAAACAGCTAGATAGGCATTTACTTATTTACTAATATAAGAGCTATGTTACCCTATTTACTCCAAATAAAGATTTATTTATTTATTTATCATTTAACTCTTGATATTTTACTATTGAAGTTTACTCTCCCTTACATAAATAAAACTAAGCAAGTCCTATCTTACACCCCCTTACAGCCTAGACAACCCCCAAAAACAACCCCTAAGAAGCCATCAAAGGCGATATTAAACAGTGAACAGCCATCACACTAACTCATGGTAACTGCATCATAACTTGTCGGAAGCCTATTGGAACTTGCCATACAACTTTCCTATTAGTTAATAGTTTATAAGTTTGTGTTGCTATAGGGTTGGGTTATAAGGGTTGAAAATGGGTTATAATTAAAATAATATCAAGTATATGCCGATCTCTCAAAATCTTTAAAACAATTTTTGGTTGTGTTAAAAATGTTGTATTTGTTGTGGTGATTTGTTGGGCCCTGACGCACTCATAGTCAGTTGCGCTCACCGGTGGGTACACAGTCTGTGGATTAAGCAATCTTAGCGCGGACATTCAATAGATGAGTAGATGTTATGTGGTATTGGAGTTGATCGTTTTCAAGCTACAAACGATGCAAAATAAGTCAGTAAGATAACAATCGTTAACCCAGAAATAAAGTAGGTTCTGTTTCAAATTATGAATTGCTTTTAATTATATTGATCTCAAAAATATTTTATCTGTCATAACTTTTAAACTCTCGCGTTGCATGTTTAATATGATACGGGTTTTATCAGTCCAAAATCCAATTTCCGTTATTGTATGCATATTCAAATCTATACAAACAATAGTCTCGCATAAATTTGAAATGCGAAATAAAATTGTATTACTTTCTGAAAACGTAGCATTGCTATTGAGCAGCTCGGAATAAACAAAAAAAGAAACAGCTGTAAATTCACTCCCAAACTATTTATGCAACAAAATTCTTGGACAGAAACACAATAGATTATAACAAACATCATAACGCTACGAATCTCTGCTACGAAGAAGGCTACGCCGCAGCTACGGTGGAATGGAGTCAAGGCTACACGTGCTACGCCGTAGCGGATCACATGTCTACAAATCAGCTACGAAGCTTCGTTTTACTTGTTTTGGTGAATAATACCTATTATTATGTAAATTGAGACCAATGTTTTTATAGAGTGTTTTGATCTGGTGTGATAAAAGTACTTCGGAAATTTTTAGGAAAATTGACCTCATTTTGAAGTGAATGCAATATTAATTATACTCGGCCACTTAACCTTGAGTCGAAAAATTATATGACTATTTCAAATGCTTTGCACGAAGGAACTTTTTTTGGAACTTAGGAAGTAAAGGATATTTTTAATTTCAAATTGAATTTGATTGGGATTATATATTACTAGCTGACCCGCGCAACTTTGCTTGCGTCACATAAGAGAGAATGGGTCATAATTTTCCTCATTTTTGTAACATTTTTTGTTGCTACTCCTCTCTTAATGGCCGTAGCGTGATGTTATATAGCTTAAAACCTTCCTCGATAAATGGTTTATCTAACACTGAAAGAATTTTTCAAATCGGACCAGTAGTTCCTGAGATTAGCGCGTTCAAACAAACAAACTCTTCAGCTTTATAATATTATTAGTATATTAGTATAGATAACATCTGTCAATCATATATTCGCTTAGCCAAAAATATAAAATGCGATTTTGTTGCGAAAAAGTTTTGTTTCGTTACATCGCAGTCAGTCGATTGAATTGGGTGGAAACAGTGCCAGGTTTTTAAAAACGCAATTTTTTTTTAAAGACAATTTCATTTCAGGCTCTTGAACACAACAAAATAATAAAGTGCTTACGATTACGCGATTACAATAACTATAAAAAAGTGTTTATGTATATGTGTTATTTAAAAAAAAAAACATGTCAACCCCTTTACAAAAAGCACTAGTGTAATGGAACACTAATTAACGTTTAAACTCATAAACTAACATTAGCCGAGTGTGCACAAAAAGATGGATGGCGTTAATTTTGAAGTCTATTCCGATGATGGATCGACTTGTATTGAAAAAGAACACCCTGTTTTTTGCTGTAAGATATTAAGTTACTGTAATTTCAGCCATCTGGTTGTACAGTCAGCGTCCAAATAAGTACAACCTGATATATTTGAAAATGAATTTTATTATTGTTAATGAAAATGGTACAATTGCTTGTGTTTATTGAATTCAAAATCATTTTATGTCACTTTGTATATTCTGTTAACTTAAGCAATGTTAGAGGCGCTCATAGATAGTTGCACTCACCGGACGGTAAACAAGCATTGGGTTAAGCAACCCTTGGCGCAGTCATTCTTTAGGTGGGTGACGGCAGTGGTATTTGAACTGAGGGTCTTCGTGATTTGAAGGGCACGTAAAAAGTTGGTCTCGTTTTTTGTAAATTAAAACACCAGTCGCTAAACCGTGTCAAAGGTTTGCGTCAATTGACGATGTGACAGTGTGTACATACTTTTGACGCAGACTGTACGTTTATTTGAGGTTTTCTTTGTGTTTGATTGGTATAGCCTTATCTTGTAGGCTGCTGCACCCACGCATTTTGACCTTTTGATATTATCATTGTTCAGATTTGTACAAAGATTCGACGTTAAGAATTGTATTTAATGTATTTTCGGAATTGGCATAAGCATTTTTCCATGATGTTGCGTTTAAAAATATCCAAGAGTATTTTAAACAAAATAATTCGTTGACTTTTAGGGGATGATTTAGATGTATGAGAAGAAAAAAAAATTCGGACCTTTAAAAATCTGCATACATACATATACACTTAAAATTACGCATTAATGTGACACCATGGGGATAGGCAGAAACCAAAGAACGCCACTTATTAAGATCATACACTACATACTTCGTTCACGTTCATACATTTCCATACATCATATTCATCACAATCAGTCTAATGTTTTAGACGTGAAAGCGTAACATACAGATATGTTCACAAACTCTCACATGTAAAATATTGTATGTAGTATGAAAAATTATAACTTATTCCCCATAGGAGCAGGCAAAGACCACAGGAAGACTGAAGCTAAAATCGTCTAACAAATAACCCGTATTACTTCAACAAGCACTTATAACAAAACCAACCCATAATTAAAGTGATACTCACATCGATATTGTAGTCTTGTCTCACGGAATGAATAATAAATGTAACGGTTGATGCTAGGTTGTGCAATACATGTAATTAACACTTTAATAATGTAGGTCTGTTTATGTTTTAACTATAGGTTAAGAGACTAGACCTTTATCGTATTATAACATGGAGGGCTATCACGTATTTCAGTTGACAACTATTTGAAATAGTCACTACTGAACATTGTTTTTTGTTGCAGAGGTTAATACGTTACGTCGAAGCAGTGTACTGAATAGTGACCATAATTTGACGTACCCTAGTTACCAACCGAGAAATGGGATATGCGTACAACATGAAATAACATAGGGGTATATTCTTTTGGTCCCATGTTTGAATAAATAACACCATTTTTGGTAACAGTTCCTTTTATTTTTAAAAACAAGTCAAAATGTGAGTCTGGAATATAGTTATCTGATAAATGCGGAATCGGCTACAAATGATTTCATATTGAGATGATGTCAAAACTATTTTAGACTTTAAGTGAAGGAAGTGCAAAAAAAACTAGATTTTTTTTAAATTAGACGTGCTTTATGTAATGCAATAATTAGTACTAAATTGATGTTTCAGAAGTAATTAAATATAATTTTATGGAACCATAAAAAAGTGAAGGTTTTTTTCAGAAAGAGTATAGTCGCGTTCCTGTAAGTAGTCATTGATATAAACAAATCGATACACAACTTATATTTAGAAGGATGGCCTTCTGATGACAAATGAATTGAAATTATGTGTGTGATTGTATGACATACATTGTTTCAATGTAGAATCCATTATTTGAGTACACATTGTAGGAATAAAATTACTCCTTTTACTTATGAAACAATTGAATCTGTTTGTAATAGATTTTTGTACATTACTACTACTACTGATCGTATGGTTAGTGGTCAACCTAGTGTCAAAGTTGTTCAAGCCGCCCAAAAGCATTAAAAGTGGCTTAACGGCTGTCAGAGACTGACTTTTTACGTGCCCTTCGAAGCACAGAGACGCCCAGTTCAAATACCAATATCCGGTCACCCATCTATGGAATTACCGCGCCAAGGTTTGCTTAACCCACAAATCGTTTACCGACCTATGAGCACAACTGGCTATGGGTGCCACAACATAATAAAATGAAAAATAATTTTATGAACATAATCAAACAGCCTAAGACCAAAAGTCTTCAATACACCCACTTACGATCACCATAGCTGTAAGGTCGTGACGTCACAATATTTACACGCTGTCTGCACAAACACTTACGTAAGTACTAGGCTCTAGTCACGTCTAGCTTGACCTAGGAGCACTAGACGAATACTATATGATTAGATTATAGGACTTACGATTCGATTTGTTGAGTGTTGGACATTGATTACATTTTATTTTGATAAAAAGTAATCGTAACCGGCGGTCTTGTATGACAAGATGTATGGATTTTAATGAAGCAAAATTAGTTTGTAAAGATCGTACCAAATGGCGTTCTCTGGTCTCTGCCTCCCTTTAAGAAAAAGACGTGGTTCTATTTAGGTATGTATGTATTTAAAGAGTAGAGCGAAATTTTCTTCGCGTTCAAGATTCATTGTCTGACTACAATAATATATCACTACACAACACAGACACACATGACACATTGCAATCAATAGCTTAAACACGTAATTAGAATTCATTTTGTACGATCACGTTTGTGAAACTCGAAGGTGTAGACAAAATTGATACAACACATTTTTCCAGCATTTTTGCATTTCATTTATTTGGCGCAGTTTTAGAAAAGGACCTTTTTTCATATATACCATGATTGTCTTCGGACTTGAGGCTACTACTGCGCATATTAATATAGACATAGGAAGATACCTAATCGCACTACGTCTTAGTGAGAGAATCTAAGAATTGCACAAGGATTTCACTCATAAGTGAGCAGTCGTCATAGAGCAAAGCAGAGTTTTGATCCATCTCTGGGAATACCCTTAACATTTGGATATATATATCTAGGTACCATAGATAAAATTGATCACTATACCTCCATATTATTATACTACTATCGTTCAAACAAATTCGTATCATACAAAAATAATTTGAAATCCAACAATAAAATTCTAAATAGAGTTCTTTTGCCGAAAAATCCTATTAAAATAGATGTACAGTTGATGCCAAATGTATTCGGTGCATCTAAAGCTATGGCCGCTTGTTTAATACACTATTAAAATGATATACTACTAGGCTTGCAAGGGCTCCCGTACATTTTAAAAATAATGGCTGACAAATGATTTATTTTGCTCATTTAGTTTGGAGTTACTTTAAATTGTGAGTTTGATTTAGGGTTATATAAATAAATTTAACTTATTAATGTCCCATTGCTGGGCAAGGGTCTCTTGCCGTAGTAAGGGAGGGGTAACGCCTTGAGTCCACCACTTTCAGGCATGCAAGGTTGCATCACAATGTTTTACTTCACCGTTCGAACAAGTGATAGTTAATTCTTATACACTTGGGCTTGAACCTGCAGCTACATGCGTGGGAAGTACTAACTCTATAAATTTAATATAAAACTGTAAAGTTTGTTTTTTGAATTCGTTAATCTTAGAAACTACTGATTCGAAGAAAAAGTATTATTGCGTTGAAAAGTCCATTTTATTGTTTGGCCGAGGTTATAAATATAAAATTACGCTATGATTAATAGAAATGTAGGGATAATAAAATATGTTGCAGCTTGCCGTCTGTGGCACGTTAAATTGTGGGTCCCGGCTTTCATTTTCATAGATATTTGACAGTTATCAACAGTAGTCAGAACCTTGAAAGTCTGACCACCAGATTTATCGAAGGGTATCGTGATATAACAAAGGTAACTGGGCTGTGGGCGTTAGATAGGCATTTGGTCAATGCAAAACACTGGTATTCAGCTGCATCCGGAAATACTGGGACCGACTCTAACATAGTTGAAAGAAAGGCTAGACTGATAATAACGTGTATTGATCCGAAATACCGAAACAAAATCTCAAATACAAGCAAAATCTAGTCTATAGAAATGTCTAGAAAATAACGTACCATTTACAAAAAGCCTTACTCATTTGACCTGTCAATTGTACAGTAAAGAATAAGTTAGTAAATGTACAGGAAGGCTACATTTTAGGTCAGACTCGAGCCCAGACGGGGTATTAACATAAACTGTATGTACCATATCCGTTACATTGTTGTGTGGTTAGTCTATTGTACTATTTGGTATTGTAATGTTAATGGACTAGGCTGGAGTTAGATCTTATGTGCTTTTTGTGGTAGCTTTTACTAAAGGTATAGTATTAGGCAGTTTTGCTCACCGGTCGATAAAAGATCTGTGGGTTAAGCAAACCTTGGCGCGGTCATTCCATAGATGGCTGACCGCATAGTGGTATTTGAATTGGGCGACTCCGTACTTTGGAAGGCACGTAAAAAGTCGGTCCCAGTTGTTGTCAATTAAGATAACAGTCGTTAAGCCACGTCAAAGGCCTTGCAGTTTAAACAATTTTGACACTAGGTTGACCACTAACCATACGATAAGAAACTTGCTACAAAAATATGTTTTTTTTTGTACTAAGTGAAGCAAAGAAGCTATAAATATAAAAACCAAACATTTTCTTATGCATATCAATACATTTTCCCCCAAAATTAAATGGAAAAAATACTCCACATTGCTACAACAAGCCATATCTCATCCCAACATCAACAGTTTGAAACATACGCCATCAGAGACATTCGCTTATTAGATAACTTCAACTATACTTGAACTGTAAGGAAACGAGGGCAATCTTAATAAAACGAGATAAAATACAGCCTTCAAACGTCATGTTTGTAATAAATAACTGCTATATGAACCATTGAAGTGATTTGACCACGTGGCTTACAACACTACAAACAAAATACGACCTTATTTCGTGAAACATAAGGATTAGTTTCGAAGGTGAAGGTTTTTAAGGAAAAGGGTTAGTTGTATGTTATCTGGTCGGAGGGTTCAAATATATCTGGAATTGAAATAGGGATAAGGTTCTGTACTGTATTTAGGCTGTAATTTTCACGTAGTAAGGGTAAGGGTGAGGATTATTGTCGTTACAACGAAGTAGGGAAAATATTGCAGTCAATTGCATATAGGAGTGAATATAAAATGCTTTGATAACTGAGCAAAAAAAATGTGAGAGAATTTTGGAATGAGAGTTTTTTAATATATAAGAAGCTTATGTACTCTTCGTACCATTATTTATAATTTGTATCTATAAAAATATGTTTATTAGTTATATAGATACAATAGCACAAACTCTGCTTAGCTTGATATTAGAGGGATGATCTCCTACTACTACAGTCTGTCTAAAACTGAACTACCTATCGAGAAATTTGAAAATTTGCATCATAGGAATAATTTTTGCACTACATTTTAAGTGTCAAACTCTTGATACTCGATAATACCGACTGAAGAGAATCGCCCTTCTGATGATCCTATATAAGTTGTCCAAAAATATTTATTATTTATTTATTTGTCTTACCACACTATCTAAAAGAAAATTCCACAAAAATCTGACTGACAAAGGCATCATATTTCACAATCGAAGTCGTACGAACTGCAATTTAAATACAAATGTAAACTGAACGCTTGAAACTAGTTATAACTAGTTGTCAGAACGTCCGGCGTGACCTTCGCGACACTTGTAGTAAACAATGACTCACTTACTATTGTACAGGGGATTTGTAAAACGTGCCTGAAAATGCCTGTGAAGTTCAGCATTTTCTCAGAAGCCCAATGTCAGCCAGCCCTTAGGGTTAACCTTAGCCATTTAATCTATACTAATATTATAAAGCTAAAGAGTTTGTTTGTTTGTTTGTTTGTTTGAACGCGCTAATCTCGGGAACTACTGGTCCGATTTGAATAAATCTTTCAGTGTTAGATAGCCCATTTATCGAGGAAGGCTATGGGCTATATATCATCACGCTACGACCAATAGGAGCAGAGTAACAGAGAAAAATGTTACAAAAACGGGGAAAATTATGATTATCTTAAGTGACGCAAGCGAAGTTGCGCGGGTCAGCTAGTATATTATAATCATGCGAACATGTGGTCGACATACTCTCGTTTACATTACAAATACAAAGTTTTAACGATTTTAAACTCTCACGACTTATAATAACACATAATATTATTATGCAACGGTGGGTTATCCATACATCTAACCAAAAGGAAATGTATTGTAAAGAACTAACGTATTCGCGTAGACAGTAGAAACTAAAATACCATAATGCAACGGGGTTTTAGCGCCATTGAAATTGAAGCTTAAGATACCTTAATTGTTTTATTAAATTTGTATACATTGCGTTAACTTATAAGGTATTGTTACCTTAAATTTTCAATTGCATTTAAGACCCGTTTCATTATAATATTATAGTTTCTACTGATTACACGAATACGATAATTCTTCAAAATAAATTTTCTTTTGGTTTTGACCTTATTTATATTATTTTATGCTCATGGAACAGTATCCCTAGCATACGAAATATTTTTATACTATAGTCTGAATATTTCGGATAATTGAACCGTGATAAGAAAACACGTTCAAAGAAAATTCGTTTTTCTTGAAGTTCGATTGGGCTCCCGGGAACGGTTGCTTAAACCTTGATGCATCGGATGTCAAACTGAGAGGTCGCACGTTTTAATCCCACTTATTGAACAAATGTTTTAACCTTTAACCACAGGGGTAAGATCTCAATAGGATAAAATAAGATGAAAACAAAACTACTAGTGTTGCGCTGATAATTAAGCTTATTTTGATTAAAGAAAACTTTATATTTCTATTATTTTTTGTTTATAACCTGTTATTTCAAATCTTTCATAAGTGAGTATACTCTAGAAATTCATAAGTTAGTGTACTCTCGAATATTTGATTACAATAAATAATAAGAAAAATAAACAACCCGAAAAAATTGCAAAGCAACGTAAACATGAAAAAAGTATTCCTAATCACACACAATTTTAATCAAACCAAAAAACGGGACCTATATTCCTAATCAATCTGTACTGGCCAGTCCTTAACCTTAGGAGCGAGACAGCCTTGGCTGGCGCCGACAGGTCTCGGCGGGGGGCCATCCTCCCCCCACCCAGCCCACAAGAGGGGGGACAGTCGGGCCCCGGCGCGACTTATACAAGAAATAGGCTATGAAAACTTGTGTTTGGGTGTCCTCACTAATGATGTGTTTCAAAAACTTCTCCTTATATGCCTTAAGGACCTCAAAAATGTTTTTTTCTAAGTCTGGAGTTTCGTAATTTTTATGATTTTGGTTTGTAGTCAAGAATTGTTCCTATAGCGATAGACTCGAAAGCTTTGGTAAATTCTATGAACTTTACTTACTTATTTTATTTGAAGAGCCTGTAGTTGTTACATAATTTCAGGATTCTAATTGTTTTCCTTCTTTAACATCTTTATCAATCCTTCGCACATTTCCCAAATGAATTTGACCAACATTCTATCAAGAAAGCCATTAGTTATTTGGCATATTTTAGTATTACCTACATAAAAGTGCTTTTATCTAATTTAACTGCATTGCTGCAAAAGCTAAAACAGAGATAGGAAGTGCCAACTTTGCAGATAAAAACTATAAAAATCCAGTAAAAAATGATATAAATCGTGTGAGTGCC
This sequence comes from Anticarsia gemmatalis, assembly GCF_050436995.1. Classification (NCBI taxonomy): domain Eukaryota; kingdom Metazoa; phylum Arthropoda; class Insecta; order Lepidoptera; family Erebidae; genus Anticarsia; species Anticarsia gemmatalis. Next base: position 401,048 of record NC_134769.1, read on the forward strand.
GCAAACGATCGAGTTAGGTTTTGATCTTATTTTATACGAATATATCGTATTTACTCGTGTGAACGTGAGAAGAGAAACATCGAGAAAAATATGTATACATTGTGTAAGACATGATATCAGACAAAAACAAGTGACTGATGAAATAAATAGTGATAAGAAGTACCTATTAAATAAATATTAAAATAGTTATTAAATAAATATTTTGGGACAAATTACATACGGTCATTTGGTTTCAAACTAAGCAGAGCTTGGACTATGGTAACCAGATAACTGGTACACATACTTATACACTTCTAAATACATACTTATAAATATAAATTTACAACCAGGCTCTGTACAAAAACTCGTGCTCATCACACAAATATTTCTCCAGGGTGGTATTCGAACTACACGCGGCACTACGGCTATTGCGGTGAGGTGACTGCGTTTACCACTACGCTAAACGTGCAGTTAGACACCCACACTCATATATGAGAGCAGTGACAGGCGAGTCGTCTTACTATGAGCCTTTATTCAAGTGATCAAAGGTCCGTGCCCGACAACATTGAGATGACAGCTTGTATACCTGAACTCTCTAATAATTTGATCTATGCTTGGCTAGCGTGGTGAACCCAAAGCCCAACTCCACCTCCATTCCGGGCAGCCAATTGCTGAGGATACTTAGGATACGTTTGCTCAGTAATTAGGACAGTACCGGGTCAAATTTATTTATTATTTTTACTAATGCAATACATAATGTGCGGATTAATTACCGAACCCTTAGAGAAAAAAGTATTCCCTGATCAGTTCCATAAATATTAGTTAAAATGTATGTTATGATGAGGTAATAGAAAGATCATTCTATAATCAGTTTTTAAAAACAACTTTACTACATATTAGTTGTACAGTATTTCACTTATATGCAGTTATAAAATTGATTGAAAGTGACTAAACCCTGCGTAACTAATCAGATTTTACGAGATGTTTATAGAAAGACAGTAAAAATATAAAATGACTTCGATTCCCTACAGCATTTACACGAAGGATCCACATGACAAGAAGACATTACCTAACATTGCATTTTACAAATCTCCACAAAAATATAGGTCAAAGAATAAAACATCTGTTTATAATAAAAAACAGCAACACGAACACATGCCACCGTCACTTGTTTATCCACTAATAAACATAACATACTCACAAAAATACACCAAAATAACACAAAATATGTCCGTCTGTCATGACAAACACGTTACGTGGCGTATGCTGCTAATAATAAAATAATAGCTATACTATTCCCCCAGGCTGCGCCCGCATCAATCGATAAATACAACGTACAGTCGCACTGATAACCACTATCATTATCCCAGCTATAACTATAAAGTATGTATAAAACAATCGTAAACCTCGCAGTCATAAAACGTCGCTCGTAAAACAAGAAAAAATATATTTCTAATATGCTAAAGTTGGTCAAAACTCTTCTTTTATAACGGTTGACATTTTTTTATAGGAATTTAAGGTCGCCGAGGGTGATACAAATGCGTAATTGGTTGTAAAAAGGACTTTGTGGTGATACAGCGACACCTGGTGGTGGTATTGTGTACTATAACATGAAGCACATGAATACATTAACTATACTACAAAAATTCTGCCTTATTTCGCGTCGTATAAGGTTGAATTTCGTATAATAATATTATTATGTTGTAATAATATTTTCATGTGGTCTAGTCGTATTGTTCCACGTGTTTTACTACATTGTAATAGTATCCCTAGATGCTAGGAGTAATTTAGATGTTGTTTACTAAGATCGGAAATATAGAGTCCAGGTTTAATCAGTGATTTTATAGCACAAAGTTATTATTTTATGCTTACTTGCGCAGAATTTAGTATTGGTCAAAGAATCGTTCCTTGTGATACGCTGCAAATCACAAAGGATTGAAGGTTTAGAACTAAAGAAATGTCAGTAATTTTTAATTCAGAAAAGGACGGAAAAGTAATGAAACCTTGCATATTTGGGAATTTTTTAAACTGTTCTTTAAAAGGATCTCCGACACGCACTAAACATTCTCTCAATTTTGGGAAAGAGAGTTACGCCGATTTCAACTTTAACAATGTACACAGCCTAGAGGTACAATGCAAAAAATGTTTATTTAATTTTTATGTCTGAAAAAAAAAACGTATTTCATATATTTTATTTTCTCCTAAATATAAATTACGCCATAACTAATTGTACTACTTTCTACACTTCTAATGTATCAAAAATGAGTTTAACTATACATTTTTCCACAGTAATATACTTGCATAAAAACTCTAATAAAATGCAGAGCTGTAACCGTTTCGACATTTTATTAGGAAAGTTTCTTCCACGTTTTCCTTGATCATCGAATGGTCGTAAAAGTACAAATTTAATATAATATGCCTGAACGCCTGTAACGGAAAGTGTGCAATCAACACGAATGAATACGCTTGTTTACTTGCTTTCATTAGGAGGTAAATTGATGGGATTTGTACAATAATCTCCATTTGATGAAACTAGATCAAAATTGTGATTTTTTTCTCTAGATTGGACTTTCGATACATTTTTCAATGCTTGTCATATAACATATTATAATTGTGAATAAGAAATACCAAATATTGTAAATTGACTCAAGGCTTTACCCCTCTTTCCGTTGGGAGAGACCCTTGCCCAGCAGTGGGATAGACATGGGTTAAAAAAAGAAAAAAATTAATGAAAATGCGAATTTCATCTTTCTTATTTACTTACTTTTGAACTGATTTCAATGATATTTTGTATGGAGATACTTAGATGGCAGCCCAAAATTATACAAAAGACATTTTTTTTAAACTACTCTTTTATGAGAAACTAACTGAATCTCGCGGCTCTTTTATATATTAACGGACAGAATTTTCGACTCCCAATCTTATAGAACAGTTTTTATAAAATCCTGTAAAATAATCTTTTAAAAAGGAATACTGCTCATCCACTCATCTTTTATAAAGCGGAAGAGACTTGATGTACATCGAAAATTAATAAGGACTGACCTTAATGAGCTCGGCTTGAAAAATCTGACCTACATGTTAAGAGAGCTTGTGCAGACAAGCGTTCACTGAAACTTTTTGAAATTAACACTACGAGACTGCTGTAAAATTTTACAAACCACTTTTTTGCTGTTTTTTTTGTTACTTGTGTGAAAAAGGTTTCAGCGTCCCTTGCGTTTTCTGCAAGAACTGTACTTATAATTTGATATCTTACCTATACATATGCACGTAACTTATTAGTACAGAGTGAATGTGTGACGCTTCTGTTGTATTAAAGACTAATTTAAATTGAAACAGAATCATTTAAGTTAGTATGTAGGTAGATACCGTATTTCTGATTAATTAATATTGTTGAAAGAAGCAGGATATAAAATTAAAACCTTAACTTGATTAACTTGGAATATTTGACGTTTCGGCGCAAATTACTCTGTTTACTACCATAGACTTAATTTGAATTTAAAAAGTCCAGCTATTCAAGGTAAAATGCATGTTTCCGATAATTCTTATATGAAGATAATAACAATAAACATGCAACGTGAAAGTTTAAAGTAAAAGTTATAAAAATAGTTCGTTTTAATACTAAATATTCTAAAATGCAATACAAACAGAACCGCGAAGGAAATGAGACAAAGATATGCAACAAACATAAAATATTGTTATATTATGTATATAGAGGGAGTTGTGCAAATGACACCTCGTTTTCTGGAAACTGGGTTAATTGTTCACTGCTGGTCCCAAACTCTTAACTAGGTAAAAGTTTAGGTTTTACCGAGTTTAAGTGAAGTTAAGTTTTTAAATCTGGGTAACTTACAAGGTTTTTCTACAACCTAGGTTTTTGGTCATACTGAATATATTATACGATAACCAACTGTATTTCCTTTTTGTGGTGTATTATAGTATACAAAATTGTTTAGAAACTTTAAATGTTTTTAGAGTACTTATTTGTAACAAATTTTCACTGTTTTATAATATAATTTGAAATTAATACACATCAATATTACAAAAAAAGCTTCAAGTGGTAGTAAATTAAATACATAAATAACAACCAAGACTAAAACTTAAGTTATTCTTCTTAAAATCTTTTCTTTTTTGTTTTCTATTACTTTGATTACAAGTAATTACATAGGTAATTAAGCACAATATTGTGCTTCAAATGTACAACGTCGTCTTCGCAGAGAACCTTTTAAGTCATACACTTAGTTGTGTATGTATGTATAATAGTCTAAATTATTGCATTTTGTATAAATGAGGCTAATTATCATAGGAATATGATATTTGACTGCCAAAAAATGTCAACTGCCCTCTTAACTTTGAACATAACTATGGTTTCAATAAAATTTTCACATAACTACAAATAAAAGGCTCGCTCCTTTATTCCATAAGATTAACATTGTTATGGCGAATCGTGGCTGTAATTTCAAACACTTCTGCCTACGCCTATAACAGGCGTAATAATACGTATGTATGAAAAAAAAAATACTTTTAAATCACTTTGTGTACGTACAAGAAATTTTGTTTCTTTGATTATTTTCAACAGTAATACGTATAAGATTTTAAACTAAAGAATATAACTAAATAATAAATAAAACCAAAACATGGATAATTCAAAAGACACTCAAACACATTACGCATTTCGTAGTGCCGCCAAATCGGTCAAATACTTTAGTGAACACGACTAAAATATTGTATACATCCTATATAAGCGCTTGCCAAGGCGACGGGGAGGCGGGCGCGGGGGTGAGGGGGGCACACGCACACACACACGACGTATACATGCACACCACACACAGAGATAAAGGCGCTAGGGTTGTGTACAGCATGCTCGGAATTTAGCTTTATTTTAATTGGTCCAATTTTGTGGTGTTCGCATTGTTTGATTGTAATTGGATTGTATGCGGGTCTTATGATATGTTTTTATGGTTAAAAATATACGTATACTTGCATATTCTTAACCATAAGTGCCAGATTGTAGAATACGAGGTATTTATTATTTGTTAAGAGGTAGAAGGTTACATAGAAATGATATTGTGCTTAGTCACTTAGAAACCTACATCATTTTTATCGTTTATTGAGATATAGCCGCTTTTTTTTCTATTACTTAACTTACTTGTTGGTTAGTTGTTTCATCACGTTGATAAAAAGTAATTATCTTTTATTGCTGTTAAAATAAAATTCGAACAACAACCTGCAAAAAAAAATTACGTGCCGTTGCATACATTTTGCTCACTTAGTTTTGCGTTCTTTTGTTTCTGCCTACCTTTATTGGCAAAAGGCACGATTTATGCATGTATTATACTATTATATCATCGGCAAATTATTTTCTATTTTAATCATTTCGTGCATATTTTTCTTAAAAGTGGCAGCCCTGCCCATCTGCAAGATCAACCCGACTCAGCACAGCAATAGCGCTGCATTATTGCAAATTTAATGTACTTTGGACCGTCGTACATACACTATATATACTATATACATAGATATATATGTATACATGTTCAGTAGCAGTTAAAACTTGACTGCTACGTGTAGATTGTAAACATCAATGTTATGAATATCTTAGCGGGTTGGGGACTGATCGATTGGGGTAAACTATCTATTGGTTTATAGATAGATAGCTAATAGTCTAAGAGTCAGTAAGGCTGATGACAGATAATTGGTTGTGTTTGAGAAGGCCTATCGAAACTTTAAAATATATAAATATTACGCAATATGGCCCAGTAGGCAAGGGTTTCCCCCGAAATAAGGGAGGGGTTAGGCCTCGAGAGCATCACGTAATTCGCGTTAAGGACGTACAATACCATCAAGAACTGTTTTAAATAATTTTAGTATAAGGTTTTATCGCGATTTTTGCCATTGCCGTTAAAACAAGTGATTATAACATACGCATATAACTTCGAAAAATCATTGATGTGTTGCTTTTGATTCGAACTGTCAACCACTCGGCCATCACTGCTGAATTGTTTTTTTTTTTAAGTTTGAACGTTCTTTTCTTTTTACAATTTTAGCAGTAATATTAGACACAAAATACAACTAGTAGAGCAACAATATCATTATAAGTACTTTTTTATGTCTTAATGTTTCAAGAAATAAGCGTTTGGTATTGCTAGTTACTTAAATCATTGTTATAAAGTGAATACAGGTCTAATTTCAGTGTGATTTCTTTCAGATTAAAAAAAAAAACAAAAAAGATTTAATAGAATGCGTATTAAATAAGTCTGCTTTTATTTATTTTCTAAAAGCGTATGTTTATAAAGGAGTGTGTGTTTTCATAAAATTAATAAATAAACATTTTATTCACACGATCATCCCAAACAATTTAATCAAAAGAAAAACATTTTACGCTGCGCCATCTGCCATTATCACACGAAGCCAAAGTAAATACTCATAATAGGGCTTAGACTGTTTCAATTGACTTTGACACGTTTGACATCTGTCAATGTCAAAAATGTCATCTTCGACACGAAAAACGTTTAGTTTTTGCTCACTCTAATCGAAAAAGAAAATGTTATACAGAAATAAAGTGATTCTATGTTTCTTTTGAAGGATAAACGGGATTAAGCATAGTAAATATTTTGGTATATTCTATAAAAGAAAATTGAGGGATTTATTTTTGAAAATGTTTTTGAAGTTAAGTAATATATTTTGTTTTGTTTTATTAAATTGCATTCTTGATTTATTGTTAATTTTGTTGTTTATCCGATTTACTATTCGCTTTTTATAAATCTCACATATTTTAGTTATTCGACACATTTTTTTTTAAGTATTTCGTTCAAATGGCTTTCATGTCAGATTAGTGTCTCAATTACCTATATAGCATTGCATATTGACATGTCTATCGAAATATTTAGTCAAATCTCTAAACGTTAAACACTCGTTTACTTTTAAAAGTATCCAAATATGAGACGAAGCATAGCCAACCCCAAACCTGCTATCGATCGAACAATTATTTGTCGTTCCTCTTGGGAATTGAACTCACGACACTGCACAATTAACGTGAAGTGGCAACTACTTCAACCATTGTGCTTTCAATTCTTAATATATTCTGCCTATTCTCTACAGAGACGAGTCGTGATACAAACACAACATGTAGTACATTCCTACGATGTTTTTCTTACATGTGAGGTAATAAATAACTATCATTATATTTACGATCAGGTCGGTACACGCCCAGGATCGAACTTGAGACGCCGCGGTTCAAGGTTATATTGTACTGTGTTGTTGGTAGGCTGAGAACAGAATTTGGGAGAGATTTTGTATTTTTAGGTTAGTTTTGCTTAACTGTCGACCAAATGCAAATAGAAGAGTTTAGGATCACTGATCGCGAGGTACTTGTGTCAAATTTTCAATATACAATTACCCAAATAGTAGTCTTGCAGAATTTGCAAATGAAGCTGATCTATCTATTTATTTATAAATATCTCGATAGCTACTCGACTATCGATAGTTAGTAGAGGCAAAGAAGCACTTTAGTTGGTAGAAGTATTTCATACAAATAAATTATTATTTAATTTCTTGGACTAATTACACGATCCTTAATACTTTTAATACGTATGGTTAACTCTTTTTATAACTTATTAATATTTAACTAGGATATTACATTCTACTAGTATGTTGTTTAACAGTTTTTAACTTCTGTCTTTTCATCCTTTCCCTATTATTCATAAAAATATATGAAGTTATGAAAGGGTACAAAGAGTTTTGTTTCTTTCACTCCTTAGCGAAATGAAAAAGAGGAAACATATTTTAGTAGTTTTTTAACTAAAATAGGTTTATAGTGTGTTTTTTAATAAGAGGGTTAGAATGTTAATTAGTCATATTAACACCACCATAAAATATAAGTGGTTGTACTTTTCATTAGTACACTCCACATTTGAAGCAAGTAAAATAATTTTAATTCTAATTCTATTATTTACACGAGGAATTACATAAAAGTTTGTTATTGGAAAGATCTTATTCACGTCTTCTTAATAAGTAAAGATCTTTGTTAAGTAACAGTCTAACAAAATGAAGCTTGAAGTTGAACAAAGATATGACAAACGGAATCCCGACGCACCTCTGATCACCTGAACAGAAATTTATTCGGAAAGGGACGCGCACATTGTTGACATTGAAAAAAACTTTCTATCGAGTTAGTAAGTTTGCTAAACTTCGCTATCGAACTTGACGAACACAGTTATACTTTTAAATGGAAAAAATATAAAGTTTTTGACTATAATTTAGTTAAATCTTTGGATTATCTTGAGAGATTTCGATTGTTTTTGAGGTAGGAATGTTTCTTGATATATTATCTTATCTTGTTAAAAAAGACAACGCCCGTACTAAAATTTGCTGTTGTGAAGTGTTGTGTCGGATTTTAATCAACATTCATACTACGGTCACAAAGTACAACCAGACCCGAAACAACTATTTGTGGGTCGTACAAATAATTGTTCTGTGTGGGAATCAAATCCTAAAGATTTTCTCCGTGTGGAAGGAAATACTTAAAATTAGTTACTTTATTTTTTTATATAGTTCCTTTCAAGATATCTTACATATTTCTCGTAATTAAACATAGTTCTAGCCTGACAAGATTTTAATTTTTCTCCTAAAGAATCAGAACAACCACCAGAAAATGTCCAATTTTCATGAATATTTCAGATTGATTTCCATCATCAATAACAACAAAATTAATAAAAAGAGGCCTCTAATATAAGGCTTAGATATTACAAACAGGCAAATTTCGCGAGCCGTTATTTCTTGACCTGACCTGATTTTTTTCGTCTAGACTCATAATTTTTGGATCAATGATCGGAACTAAGCCTTCCTTGTGGTAAAGGCTGGTATTAAGGCTTGGAGTACGACAATCTATAAAGTACTTGTAGTAAAATAAGCCCAACCCGCACTTGGCAAGCGTGGTGGACTCAAGGCCTAACCCCTCCCTCATTACGGGTGGAGACTTTTGCCCAACAGTGGGACATTCATGGGTTAATTTTATTTTATTTATTATTAATTTATTAGTAAAATAAGTAGTGATATAGTCTTCTTCTTATCGTATGGTTTGTGGTCAACCTGGGGTCAAAGTTGTTCACGCCGCCCGAAAGGCCTTTGACGTGGCTTTACGACTGTTATCTCAATCGACAACAACCGGGACCGGGACATTTTACGTGCCTTCCGAATTACGGTGTTACTGTAATCATATTATTATATCATGTGATTGCTTTAGCAGACCTTACACTTTGTAGTAACAAGATTCCCTTCATCGAGTTTTGATAGTGTGACTTTAAAAATGTCCACCAAAAATAGTTCCTTCAGCACTGAACAGATTTCAATACAACATTTTTCAATAGGTAGCTGGTTGTATAGTCAATAGTGGTAGAGAAATCTTCCAAACTAACCATTGTTCCGAAAACTTTGAGTTCGATAATGTGCCCGGTATATGGCAATAGGCTCGCCCCCTATTACATAGGACTAACATTGTCAATGGCGAAACATGGGTGAGTTTTAAACACTTCTGTCTAAATTTTCTGCTGTAACAGGCGTGTTAATATGAATGTATGCATATACGTATTACAAATTTCAAAACCAAGCTTAACTTTTCCCCTAAAAAATGTATTTCACGTGCAGTGGACTTAACCGATCGTGAGTTACGACTATATCTGCTGATGTCACGTGTTATATTGTCGTTATGATATGTTTGGTTTCACGTCAACAGTTTTAAAGCTCGTGTTTGGAACAGGGAACTTTGTGTGCACTTTTTTTGTAACATTTTATAGAAAATATTGGAGTTTAACTGCCGCATGGGAATGTTGTGAAAAGTTATATTAATAGTAAAGTGTTTTGTCTTTTTCACTCGTAATGTAGTTTCACTTGATCGAAAGTGACAAAATATAGATGATATTAATTTCTTGACTACTAATTAGGCAGATACGGATTATTTTATTTTAATCCGAGTAGCTCTACAATTTTAAAGCCAAAACAAGTAGATAGTTGTAGTTAAAATATTGTCTACTTAAATGTCATTCAAATTATTGTGATGATATAACTATTGTTTTAAAGTTATGTATATAAAATTATAGTTTATTAAAGTCAACTAAAATGTTATCCAAAAAGTTAAATTTAAGTGTAAAACTAAATCTGTGTTAAGTACTTACCAAACACTGTATAAATTTAGTTCAAGTATCTTTTAGCTAAATATCTTAATCTAATTAAAGAAGTCTTTAATTAAATAACCTTTCGACCTAAAAACAATTCAATACTACAAATTCGTTAATTGAAACTCCCAGAAATATCTATTAAAATATCATTAAGACAACCCACTCAAAACAAATGAAGGCTAATGGAATATAACTTCAACGAAAGTCCAAATTTACTTAGGCGTATCTTCAACCAAAATTATCTTAACAAGACTATTTTCGGCCTAATTCATCAAGATTTTCTCCTGCTATTATTATATTTCATTTTCGTTTCATTTTGCCGGCGAAATATCAAAGGTCAGCCTTTTATTAGACCTAAGGAAGTCCTCTCAACACATCAAAAGGTTTCTGAAGGCAACTGAAAATAGATTTTTGTTCCCTTAGAAATATATTTCTGCTATTTCTGGCCATTATCGTCTTCAGATGTCAATGATATAATTCAATAACTTTTACGTAATTCTCTACTAAATATAAGTTCTTTGCAGTTATTTGAGACTCTTGACATTTGATGAAATTGTATTACTTCTTATAAAGTAATTGGTTGGGTCTATATTGCTGACCTTTCGTTTCGCAAAAAGTATTATTTGATATTATTACGTTCTCGAAAGATTCTATAGAGATATTTAATTAAATGTGGGTTTTTGCGAACACACTAAAGTAAATTAGAATCACTGTAACTAAAAATACGGGAGTTCAAGCTTGATTTTTATATTTATTTCTTAATAGATCCATTGTGATTTTTTCCTAAATAGATTTTTTTAGTTCGATTATGTTTAGTAGTTTAAGTAGCTAACTTAAATTACACCTACATTAATATCAATTTTAACACAAATATATAAAGAAATTATGAAAAATAACATAAGTACGATGACCATCCTTAATGAAATCTTACCATTAAATTACGCACAAAAAAGTCTTCATTACTCCAAAATAAAGGTGAATATGCAAACATGTAAATAAATGCAAATTAATTCCAGTTTCTTCAAAACTACGGGAAAAGAAATCAGTGAAAATTTCAGGCAAATGATTGAGATAACTGATCGGATGTCATGAAGGCACGAACAGGAAGTAGGGGTTTGTGGGCAACAGCCTTTTAACGAGCAACCCCTAGTAGTAACCCCTTTCAATAGGGGAGTTTCAGACGTGGACAGGAAAAATCAGTCCGTTGAAGATGTGATTGCGGATAAATTAATTATCGTTCTGTGGAACATTTCTTTGAGACAAGTGAATTGAATTTCTTTGCAATTATAATGATGGTCAGTTTGTAGTAGTTAGATAATTGGGTAATTGACTGGGTTGACGAAAGAATATCAAACTTGTACGGGTAAAAGGGTTAGCTACAATGCTCAGGCTATGTGATTTTTTTATATACAATGTTGAAATTGTAATTATAACAGACTGAAACATTTTATTAGGCACTCATTTGATACTAACGAAACTATGAAACTCTAACGTGATTACACTGTATTTCTATAAAAAAATGTGTTTTTGACGTTCCATAAAGAGTAACTGATTTGATAATCAAGTGAGATACATATAAGATTTTTTTAATATGTAGCTGTATTAATATTTAAGTTTGTGTGCCAATTTTTGCACGTGTCTCTGGCCGACTGGAAATATTTCATTAGGATAGAAGTATATCTTATGTTAATTTAGGTTTCAAACTATCTATGTTGCAGTGTGTATAATTTGTTGTACAACATTAAAAAATATACATCCATGTGAAAGTTGTAAATGCCGCCCGAAGGCTTCTTATAAATATTATAAAATTAAGAAGAAGATGAAGAAGATTTGGGAATGTATTATGTATGTATGTAAGCTTTAATAGACTTTACTTTGATGTAACTTCGTAAAAACAAAATTTGGACTTATTCATTCTAACTGGTATAGTAATACGATACGCGCAAAGTTTGACCTCTTATGGCTTAAAAGTACAAAGATTCAAAAATATATATCTATGTATTCCCTCGAGTTTTCAACCTTCTATTATATGTATGTGTGTATGTAATAGAGCGACTCAGATTTTTACAATATTAGTATTTATTATTTTACGATCTAAGATTATAATAACTCGATATTATCCCAGTCTTATGTTCCATCTTCTGGATTTGATATTATTACAGTGACTGTTTTAAAATTACATTTAAATGATCCATTAAAATGAATCAATGTATATCAAAGTTAAAGTACAATTTACCGCCATTTTGGTAAAACTTTGACATTCTTACATATTTTGTAAAATTACGAACTAAAGAGACTGATATACATAGTATTATAACTTGCGTCTAAATATGAGTATTTAACGTTAAAAAGACAATATAACTTACATCTCATAAATGTATAAACCTGATATATTTTTTCTGTGATTATTTTTTTATTATTACCCCTTACTGTCCCACTGCAAGACAAGAATCTCCTCCCAAACGATAGAGAGGTCTGATCATTATATAAAGTTTAAAGTTACGATAAATTGGATACTCCACCGTATCGAAATATACAACACAAGTATCAATATCAAATATTACCATGGCGCTATTTCTATGTCCAAAAGAATGCTATCTTACAAATTAAAATCCTATCATAAATTATGTAAAGTGATGAAGGTTATTTTACAATCCAACTAAATAGCTTAGGTTTGTAAGACAAGATATATTTGCCAAAAGGCATTGATCACAACTGACAAGCCTTGAGAAACTTGAAGAACAGAAGGCCAACATAGAATAACAAGTTACGGATATTAATAGTTTAAATGCAGATTTTGTCGACCACAATAAATAAGTCAATTCCTCCGAAAATCATAACATCGAATTTTTTAGGGACCTAAAATTATGCCTTGAAGGACACCACTTCTATAAAGCAAAAACTACTTGTTTATCAATATCAATAGATCCAAAAAGTCAAGTTCTCTGATCGGAAATTTAAATCTTATTCTCATAGTTCTAAGGTTCATTTTCAAAGACCTATAAGTCTAGATGCTGACCACATAAGTCTGATTAATACTGAGAGGTTCTTAGAGACTGATGCGAAACGCAATTTGTATAGAGATCTCTACTTTGCCTAGAGTGTACAGACTATTTACATGAATAATAATTAAGTAGACATGATATAATATTTCGTTGTAACATACAAAAGTCGCGATACCAAGGATAAAAAGTATGGCAAAATAAATAAACTCTAATTACAAGTCGTGTGAGACAGCCGCGACCATGCGCCGCTCACGTGGCGTACGTAATATAATATTATAACATAACTATCAACAGACGGTCAGTCTGGGTGTAGGCAGGATTCTGTAGGTCATCAAAGACATCCGGGGCGAGGGGTAAGTACTGGCTGTCGCACGCAAATGATACGCGGGCAACGCGCCCCGCATCGATCGCCCATGTGCCGGGCCGCAACCCTCCCCCCGCACCGCCGAGACACCCTACCCCCCCTCTCGTCCTCGCAACCTCCCCCACCACCCCTCACCCCGCCAGACACAAACACCCGCACGCACAGACGCACACACACCACGAATCTAATGTGTTCTACCAAATGATCCGAACAGAATATTAATTCATCTATGTAGATAAAACTGATAGTCATACTGGATTATGATAGGCATTTTTGTTGAACTAACGAGTTAGGCTTTATTTCATATGCTTCTTTGATATTATAATAGTAAAAACGATTTAGGTCATTAATTACCAATTAAATTTTTTAATTAATATTTGATAATAATCAAATCTTAAGACAACTGTTGTAATCAATTAGAAATACAGATTCAATTGAATTAACACAAATACAAAAAAAATACAGAATATCCAAAAAAAATATGACGTATAAAAGTGTTATTTATAACAACAGTTAGTTGTACAGGTTTTCCATGAGTGAAAGTGTGCGTGCCGACCCCGTGGGGCGGGTTAATTGAGCACACAACCACGTGGCAGCAATTATTTACCTTCAGGTAACCACGTGCCTTCGTCCACATAACTCCGACTACGTTACATTACTCAACTTTACGTTGCACAGACAGACACTCCAAACAACATACATCTAGATGTACATAGCCACTAGCGAAGCATTGCGGAGGAGCTAACTAAAAATGAAGAAATAAGATGGTGAATTTACAGACATTCGGGTTTAATGTTTCTATTCAGAGCTAAACGTTCAATTCTAGACTTTAAGTTCTTGTGATAGGGTTCAAACTACAACGCTACCGTCTACACCACATAAATATACGCAAAGACACTCAGTGGAAAAGTCTAGTTTTCGGTAAACGGCTAGGGTTGATACTAAAAGATAATAATGACATGAAAAGAAGTCGTGATTTTGAATGATTTATTGAATTACAAACATTTATCGCACGATGCGGGTGACATATAATACATGACAACTAAGACACGCTCAAAATCGCAAAGCATTTGCGATCGCATGCGTTCAATACAGATGACATCAACATTTTACGAGATGATACAGTTGAATGACAGTAAGTGTATCTGTAGGATCTACTGAAGCACTACACTACACATCTATTACTACAGAAGCATTGCCTGATTGTAAATAAACGTAAAAATGCAGCATTTGAGGGTTCCGGCGACGACACCCCAAATCTAGGGCACGTGATCCGCAGACACACGCCGCCTCAAGATCTGAACTCACATTAGCCACAAACCGGTACAGTCACAGACAGTCTTATACTAGATGTTGAATTAATTTGAACTAAAACAGAGTACACAGTCAACAGTAACTGGCCGGTGTTCTCGTGATGAACGGGGTTCGTTCGTTCCGCGGAGTACTCATTTGGTTGTTTCTAGAGCGCCATTGGACGTGCGACGCGCGCGGCGGCCACGGTTCGACTGGGCGGCGCACGGTCCCCCCGCGCCCCGCGCCGCCAGCGCCTCCCCGCCACCCCAGTTGCATCCTTCAAACGCTCCCTGATAATCGGGAGAAAATACTACATACAGCTGCAATTGGAATGCCGCATCGTACTCTTTTTTGGCTATGAGTCAGCCGGTAATCGCATCATCTCATTGGCCGAGTCTGTCGTTTTGAATCCAATGCAATTTTTGTCAAGAAAAAATAATCCCTTGAGAAGGATTTAATCAGATCATTTGTGTATTTTCGTGTTTTGTGTCGATCGTCAGAGCTAGGACGTCTCGTATTTTAGAAGACTATAGACCATGAATATAGATGTTTCATTTTGTCAGACGGCACGTTTTCTTGTTAAATTATGACTAGTTGAGATGAGACGAAAAAAAAATCATGTTCTGTTTGTCCTATGACAGTAACATCTAAGATAACATAAATTAAACCGTAGATGGCGCGATGTCTGACTCGGTTTTGGTTTGTAAAAAAAATGATTTTTCTTTTCATTTAATAAGATGTCTGTACATATAAAACTGGCTCGGTTTGTTCTGTAATATTTGAAAGTAGGTGTACAGTTGTTACCCTCGACAATATGTTCACGCGGAGTCGTTTATATCATGAGATTATTGGAGTAAGATACCACATTACACAACGTATGCTAATGAAGTACAAATGTTTCCTCTCTACCCGGAAAATACGTACACGCTCTTAAATAATACACTTAGGGGATGTATGTAGGGAACAGTAGTTTGTTTCGTAGAGGGCCTACGGATCGTCTACGGTTCGTAGCAATGTCGTAGCAAAATGCTACGAGTTTAATACAGAATCTTTTAAAAACTTTTTTATGTACAGTATATGTGTTAACCAAGTACAGTTGATAGTCCAGTCATAATGTATGTAAATTTCTCAAGTCATAAACAGTGAACGAATAAAATTAGTTTTTATTTGACTGCAGTTTTATTTGCAGCTTAAAGATAAATGGTGTTTGTTTAGTTGTTTTTTAAGTGCTTCTTGGTAATAGATGACCACTATTATAATAAATAATGACCTTTGTGATAGTTTAAGACATTTTTACTAAAGTTATAGATTCTTTTACTCTGTTAAATTATCGTGTAGAGACTAAACAAGAGTCGGTAAGTAATTATTCAATCACGATTCCGTAGTTTGCCTTTACGAGAAATTGACTTGTGATAAAAGCGCGGCTGATGCAATAGTTAAACAGATTGCTACCGAGTAACAACTGTATATTGAGTCCTGTGTTCGATTTTAAGATACAGATAGCTACAAATTCCTAAGTTACTTAAATGGGCATTTTTTATCTAACTAGATTGTGCACACAAAACTAAAGCCAAATTATTATAGAAGATAGGCCTTTTATGAACCGTAAATAAATATTAATCGGTTCAGAAGTTTAGCTTATGTTGTTATTGAATAAATGAACTATGAACTTAGCCTCGAAAGCGAAACAAACAGATTTTGAAACTATGCACCAAAATGATCTTTTTTTTTTCAACACATAATTTGTCACTAAACATTTGTCAAAGAATTTACAAAAACTACACAGTAAAGGCCACTTGCTTTATGTTGTTACAATAAATAAGAAAACTAATAAAAAATGATAATATAAACGCATGAATACGGAATGAACGTCGTGATAACTCTTGCACTCGATTCTCTACATGTGTTCTTACATGTACAGGCGGCGACGCAAGTGGTAGCCCTGAGAAGGGAACACTAGATTTAAGGCTATTTTTATTTAAATATTTGATGTTTATTTGTATTTAGTACTAACTGACTCGTGCAGATCCTTTCACAAATATTTTTTATCTCTTTAAAATCCTTGTTGTCTTTCTTAAAGACAATTATAAAAAAACAATAAGTCGAATTAGTTGAGCCGTTCTTGATTTTTATTCATTTTGCGATTTATTTTCAAACATGAAATTATTTTTTTCCTTGTTTAAATTATTTATTAACACTTATAACATGCTAGGACTTAGATTGAATTGAATTAGCTGATCCGAGCAGATTCTTTCACTTACTTAGTTTCAACTCCAATTTCAACCGCTAAACGGTGAATTTTCGATAAAAATTGTAGATTCGGTTTAGTAGATTTGCGTTAATTCCCGTATTCTATTATTCAAGAAAATATTATTATTAAATATTATATATTAGCAAAAAGACAAACAGACACATTTATACATTCATATTCGCTAGAGATTTTGTATTATGTGTACTAATCGCGATAGTTTAAGAACTAAGAAAATAATAATAGTCATTTAACCCTACTCCAGTTACTAGTACTGCAATTTTCAGGACTATAAAATGCTAACACCGTCGATGCAAATGGCTGAGTCAGACGCAAGTTACGACTCACACTCACAAACTAATATACGACTATATCGATCTTCTCATCGTATGGTTAGTGGTCAACCTAGTGTCAAAGTTGTTCAAGCTGCCCGAAGGCCTTTGACGTGGCTTACCGTTATCTTGATTGACAACAACTGAGACCAACTTCTTACGTGCCCTCCGAAGCACGGACACAGTTCAAATACCACTATGCGGTCGCCCATCTATGGAATGACCGCGCCAAAGATAGCTTTACCCATAGTTCGTTAACCGACCGGTGAGCGCAACTAGCTGAGGGTGTCTAAGTATATCGATAATATTACAACATACCTTACCCTTGAAAACAATAAAAATATGAAACCAATACTTTTCAAATACGACCATTTTGACGAGATTTTTCGAAACTTTATTTATGTCTTTTGAACTTTTTATGTTAAAACTAGCTCTTGCTATATGTCTGACAACTTGGTAGAAAACCTGTGTATTTTCAAAGTTAAATCACGGAATCAGACTAGCACCATCAGTTGCATAAGCCTACAGGTCAAAAATGTTATAAAATCTGAATTTTGTATACTACTGCCATCCCTAAACCTTGCATACAAGGCTCTATCCTAGTTTTTGGACTAGTAAAGTCAAATTCTAACATGAGGTAGCTTTCATATACCTACTGCGTGTGTTTATGTGTTTAAAGTTTGGACAAATCTCGAGTGACTTTTAAAAGTGTGTAAAAACAGTCACCTATTTTACCGTTTAAAGGAAACATCGTGAAACCTTGCTAGCTTGAGAGTCTAAACAGTTTTTGAAATTAACAAACATACAAAATAATACTGAGATACATTACCTTGACACAAACCGCATATCAAACTTATATAGTATTATATTCATAAAAATATATGAAGTTATGAAAGGCTTATAAAGAGATTTGTTTCTTTCACTCCTTAGCGAAATAAAAAAGAGAAAACATATTGTAGTTGCTTTTAACTAAAACAGGTTTATAGTGTGTTTATGAATAAGAGGGTATGTATTTAACTTTCGGTACATATCGCACATAATAATAATATCATGCCTGTTATAACCGGTGGTGTAGGTAGAGGTGTATGAAATCCTGCCACGTTTCACCATTAACAATGTTAGTCCCATTTAATAAGGGACGAGCTTATTGCCATTTACCGGACGCATTACCAAACACCGGACTAAAAAAGACCAACATAAATATACTATTCCCGACCTAAAAATCAAACCCGAGACCTCACGATCAGCAGTTGGTTACACAGACCGTGAAAAGATAACACAATAATTTGTCTCATATAGAAACCGAACCTACGACACCTTGTGCAATATGAGTGGTGAGACGACCATCATAACTATTGCGTCATTCAGTTCCAATGAGTAAGAAACTATAAAAATGCTTTGTCATAGATTCTGATATTTCCTAAGAAGTATGAGATAATTCTTGATTCATCCTAATATTACTTGTTCCAAGAAAATAAATGTATATTATTAAATACAAATGGTATTAA
The DNA here is from genome assembly GCF_050436995.1 of Anticarsia gemmatalis. NCBI lineage: Eukaryota > Metazoa > Arthropoda > Insecta > Lepidoptera > Erebidae > Anticarsia > Anticarsia gemmatalis. Next base: position 419,946 of record NC_134769.1, read on the forward strand.
AGTAAAGATTTCATAAGAATTTGTAGAATTCCCGACATCAAACTTTGCGCGACGATTTTAAGATTTAGTCATAGTATTCTAGAAAATCAAGTCATTTTATTGAAAACCCATAATTTTACCAGAATTCAGACGTGGTTTGCTAAGTAAGGTCTTAGAGAATGGCATTGCTGAAGTCTAAGTTTATAATGGTACGTTTATTTTGCAACAAAAAACCTCTACCTGAAGCTTAATAATTAAAATTGCATAAAAGGCTGTGTAACTACTGATTTTTTGCATCAAAATACTACCTGACCCGTGCGGTTTTATTCACGCATCTCTTCTTTCCCGTGTCTTAAATACAATTTTACAAAAATAATAAGTCGAATTTATTCAGTTGTTCTTGATTTTTGCGATTAGCAACACACAAAAATACATCCTATGGCAGTCTAGCGCTAAGCAACCTCACCACCAATTTTCAGCCAAATCGGTTCATCCGTTCTTGAGTTATAAATACTGTAACTAACATGACTTTCTTTTATTTATAGAAGATATAATATAGACATACAAAATCTCACCAATTATGTTCAACACAATTTCCTCAGTCGTCTCTGCGATTTTCAAAATCTACACATTAAGAAGTAAAAACTATATATTTTTATTTTCCAAACAATTTCCATTTAACAAGCCCTATAAAACAACGAGCAATTAGCAAAACCATTGAACCCCATCGAAGTGCATTAACCAGCATGTGGTGACGAGTCCCACGTGACCTTGAGCCATCTCCCATCATCCCTCTACAACCGGGTGAAGTATATTTTAACCCTAAATAAAGTGGTGAGATTTCCTCTGACTTTACCCGCGCCGGCGGGTCGCGACTAACCACTTAACGACGCCAAAAGACTTAAGAGCCACATTTCGATTTACTATTTTCAACCTTAGTGCAATATTAAAGGGTGTATTTTGGGTTGGGAGTTGAATTTTGTTGCAGGGGTGTGTAGTGGGCTTGTTCGAAACGTCCTCTAAGAAAATGGAGACAATACGATTATAGTATCGCAGTATATGAAAGGATTTTAGATGCCGATTTGTATCTATATTTTTTTTTGGACGAAATTTTATCTTAGAATTCTGAACTATTTAACGTTAGGGCACATGATTAACATAAGTTACAGTACTATTTTTTACTAACATTACTTTAAGAATTTGTTTTTAATGTAAATTTTTAATATAATACGGTAACTTAACATGTAATACAATTTAAAAGAAATGAAAATAATTTATATTTTCATACAAACCATGTCACCACCTACAACTACAAAACAATTTGTATTTGGTTTTTGTTAATCCAACAATAAAATCCAATATATCAGATTCTTTCGCAGAAATAAAAACCGACGACCACTTCTTGAAAGCCAACACATTTTCATCAGCCGTCACAATAATCAAACTATCTGAAAACTTCCCATATACATTAAACCACCCGAATATTATTATGTATAATACAATAATTTAGACTATCCTCTCGCCGTCTCTTTCCCACTAACGTTCCAGATATCTTCCATCCCTTTCTAAACCAGTCTACAGCCGGATTTCGCGACGGTTTTTTTCGATTTTTCACATTTGCGCTACAGTACTGATTGATAGAAGGATAGGGGGTGAAACTGGGGAGGGGGAGGGTTTTAGAGAGCTGTAGTTGAGTGCAATCCTCCAAAGATGTCGTTTTGAGACTTTTAGCTTTATTTTCTTGCTAAAGGGAATAGGATGTGTAATAAAATACGCATTGCGCACGCATTTTTTAAATGGCGTTGACCGGCCTTTGGGCGGCATTCCAAGTAGGTGCATGGCTGTTCGGAGTCAGTATTCTGTTATGGGTAGCAGGTTTTGTTCTTGTTTTGGTTAATTTTAGACTGTGTCTTCTTGGACTCGTACATGTGTTTGGTGGTTTTAAAACTGTACAAAATATGAATGGATTAAAATATGTATAGGAATAAAATTTTCGTAGCTTCACCCCTTTAAAGAGCTTAGAGATAAAAGCAGTACCTAGTGTATTTATGATATTAAATTAATAATATTTAAAAGATTTATTAAACCTCTGCTCTTTTTTTTCTAGGCGTATTTTATGTTTTCTTGAACATTTTTGTTTAATTTTGTGCGTAACGTAGTTTTGACGTTATCCAAAGACTTTTTAACTTGTCACGCAGCTATATTTTTATTTAACCTGCGTCGGTGTCCCACTGCTGGGTAAAGGCATCTCCCGTAGAGTTCCAGACCTCTCGGTCTCTTGTATTTCGTAGCTCATGACGGTTGTTTGTTGTTTTAAATCAACCCAAGCCGACAATTATTTTTGAGCTGAGCGTTTCCGTGCTTCGGGTGTTCGTAAAAGTCGTTCCTAATTGTTGTTAAGATAACAATTATCATTAAGCCATATCAAAAGTCTTCGGTTGATATAAGCGACTTTGTCACTTTGAACAAATTGATAAATAATTAAATACTACTTTGAAAATTATTAATTAACAATATACCAGTAATAAAAATTGCTCCTGTGACGCAGACAGTAGTGTATCCGACTGCTGGTCATAAGGTTCGATTTCCGAGTTGGCAAAGTACGATTTATTGCCATCTTCTCATTTATTTTAGAATATTAGTAGCCCAGAGTTAGGGAAATAATAGTGAATTTCACATGCCTCTGCCTACACCTTCGGTTATAATAAGCGTGTTATTAAGCAAGTGGTTATGTCTACTAATATTATAAATACGAAAATTCGTATGGTCGGATGTCCGTATGTTTGTTAATCTTTCACACAAAACTACGACGCTGTATTAAAAAAGAAAAATAACATCGAGTAATAGAATGTAGTGCAAAATAAAACCATCGAGTTTATATTTAAAGTTTGCCATTGGATTATGTAAAAGTTCAGAGAGAAATCGTAAATTGAATGAATTCTTACATTAATGAATGAACGATATTGAACTGATTCTTGACCCCCTGTATTTAGTTCTTTTTATTAGTTTTAAGTCACGTGTGGGAGTTTGATTTCCAAAATTATAAGAGCATGGTGATAATTTTTTTAAACACTACTATCGCACTAATATATGCTCTTGTGTCTCGTGGATTTATATAAACTAAAAACAACGGACACGAAGTACAACCAGATCCTAAACAATAATTCGTGGATTCGAACCCACGACCTATGCAATGGCAGCGACCTAAACCACTGCGCCACGTAGGCAGTCTATCAATAAATATACTTATATACTTTTTAATAATTACGTGAAAGATACATTTACAAATGCTTTTTTTATTTTTTTTACTTGGCCTACACCATCGTCCTTCTGTTGGATATAAGATTCTCAAAAACTTCCATGCTCATATTCAATGTTATTTATAGTGGATAGTTTAATGTACCACAAGCAGGATAGCAGTTTAAGCAAGGACTAAGTGACTCTACCCCGCTGATCAAACGTGGGGTACACCAATTTCAGCAGAGTTAGGAGTTATTTAAAGTCCAAAACTGTCTATTTAGGCAAAAAACAGTGTAAAAAGACTTGATTAAACGATTTAGAAATTTTTTTAAGGCCGATAAAGGTATCGGCCTTAAAAAAATCCATTTAAATTCGGCGCTAGGTTACAAAAAAAGTTATTAAACGAAAGGGGTGTAATCTTTGGAAGGTGTACTAGAATTTTCGATCCGTTTGAAGCTAGTATCACTGCTCATAAGATGCACCAAGGATCTCTTTTCTTCGTTATTCGATGGATGTAATGCACGCACTACTTGGATGCGGATTTGTCATAAATTTCTTAGCAGAAAGTTGGCACCGCGGTTTATGGTGACACAATGCCAGACCAACGGCTCTCTCTGCTGCGCCCTAAGTACAATAACCCTATGCTTTCAAACACTTATTGATGTAATGCTGCTTGACTTGAGTTAACAGCCTTTATGGTGTAGTAGCCTGTATGGTGGTAGTGTGTGACTACCACGCAAAAGTCTCAAGTTTGAGGTAACTAGAAAAGCTAAGTTTTCCGAAACATAGAAGGAAATAGTTATTCTTTACAACAGTTTCGTATAATTATATTACTCAATTTTATTTTCACACTGATTGGAGATGCATTATCGGAAGCAAAACTTATATTTTTAACGTACCATAGTTCGAGCTTGTTGCGTTCAAATTGTGGTTATAAACAAACAGAACAATTAATATCATATTATGTTTGACAAGATGTATGTATAAAGCAAGGGGAGTTTGTAAGGATCGTACCAAGAGTTGCTCTCTGCCTTCCCCTAAAAGAAAAAGGCGTTTTTTTTGTTTATATTGTAAATCCTGCATATTATATAAAACAATGATGAGGCAATCATAGCACTCATTAGTCTAGCCATTATTTGGAAAGCTGTCTCTTAGTCGAAACCAAAGCTTTCAACTGCTTTAAACAACTTTGACACCAGATTAACCACTATACTTACAAAATCTACATAATTAAAAATAAATTATACAAAATTTATCTACGAACATAACTTCATAACAACGGCACAAAGTTGTTCTAAAGTTATATGTTGGGTGTGTTCTAAAGTTGTGTTTTCTTGTAAATGTGTTCATAATAGTCCGGACAACGTTTGTACGGGATCAACGGGATCTAAACTACCACGTAAATGGAATTAACGTACTATAACTATACCCGGACGAAGTCGAGCCGCTAGTATAAGAATAAATGAGATAAGAATCATGCAACGCCTATTAAATAACTCGCAAAGAAATAAAGCTCTCTCACAGGACATTATAAAGGGTTGTAACTGCATACAACGTCCCTGCATCATAAACCACGGAGTGTAATAAAAGCTTGTACTCATTCGTGTTGACCATCATAAATTTAAATTATTTCTTTGATAATTTACATACTAGCACTGTTGTAGCCGAAAGGCCGTACACATAGAGCCTTGTGGGTTTGGACAAGGCTTTTTATATTGGAATTCTGCCATTTATTCGAACAAATCATTTTACATCCTAATTTTCTTCTTACTTATGTCTGTCTACCATTTTACGGCTAAACCTCTAAACCTTGTATAGTGAAATTTTGTAAGGATATAGTGGAATACTCGAATCAAATATAAAAAAAAAAATTTCAAAAATCTACCTTTGCTGGATGAAATACGGAATAAAACTTATAGCATGATCGGAGCTAAACGGACCAAATAGTTATGAAAAGATTTCTACATTGATAACTAAGGCAGTTGTAGAAATTATTTAGTAAGTGTTAAATAATAATCACTACTATAATTGTTTTTTATTGCTGTAATTACATGTCAAATACAGAAATGTCCATTAGAGAGATATTACATCGATGGCCTCTTTTGGTGCCGTTTTTTATAAAGCGACATTTTTCAACTTTCAAGCCTACAAAGTTAAGAATTACACTTGAAACTTTCAAGACATAATGTCTGCCCTTCTTTTTCTTTAATAAGCTCTGCTCACGATTTGCTTTTAAATATGATAACCGCATCCACATTTTCATAGATCGTCCACAACTGGATTGCGGCCAATGAATAGTCAAAATGGGTGTAGCGTGTTGGTAATTCGGTAACATAGACTGCTCTACAGAATCTGAACTGTACAGGACCCTTTACATGACATGAAATTGTTCCTGATAAGTCTAAACTGCTTCTAGGCTGCAATAACACTGTAAAAACTTCATCAAGAGCATGCTACAAACTTCATAAAGCTCGGCTCGAGTAATTACAATAAAATTACATAAAAAAGAAAAGTACTTACATATGTAGGTAAAATCTCAGTGAAATTTATAATTTAAGAACACAGCATATTTTGATCAAAGTCTTTCACGGTTATGTATAATAAATTTCAAGTTACCGTATTAGTAGACCGACTAAAGTATGTATTTAGGTAGTAAATGCATTTACTGAGCCTTTTTTTATATACGTTTTTAATTGCAGTTTTTAATTGTGATCCAATCCATTATTTCTGCGTTCGTAAAGCTTTTTCAACATCTAAATTTGTACCATGAAAATTGCTTCGACCTCCCTACAAATCGTCCCAACAAATCAGAACTCCCTCCATCTCATGTAAAAGCCACCTAACATAAGATCCTAGCGCACATAGACGGAATGAATGCTAATCATTGGATTAGTCCTAGTCTGTTACGAGGTCAATGAACCCAGACACGCGTACCACTGTGTTACTAGGCAACTCTGTTCCCGTCTGGTGAACAAGACTTTAATAAGCCTTTGACCTAATATTGTGTCTTTAAATGGTGGTTTATGATAGATTATCGTCTTAAGAGATGTTTTATAGACAAGTTTAGGGATACGTAATAATTTGTTGTTTAATAGTATATGGTAATTAATGTCTGGCATCTGAACGCAAGATATACCGGCCATGATTGCCATACATTGATGATCATCGTTGTCAAGTTAGCGGAAAACTAATAATTAGGTCTAAACGACTATTTAGGACATTAGGTACTGTTTTTTTATTGAAAGCAATCGTTACATTTCCTATAACTTTATTCTAATTTGTCGCCTGGAAACATTACCCGGAATAATTCTAGGTGTGTTAATGCAAGTTAAAAACGATATTTTAATTATATTCCGTTAACATTTTTTGCGGTGTTCTTGCGTGAGAGACTAACTTAAACATACATCATTTAAAATAAATTGGTATTGGAAAGACTTTTTGTGCCATTCTCTTTATCAGTCTCATTATTAAAAATATCTACTCCAATCGTGTACATTTTTGGAAACCTAAAATTTGACGCCACCATCCCTTGAAAAGTTGGTCATATAAAAAGGTATAATATACGTATGTAAGTACATACATATTATTTATACCAAAAAATACTCATAGCAATATTTATTCACAAAATCACACAACAAAATAAAGCTCTATCCACCCTTGAAATCAACCCTCTCCGATAACACCTGCCAGATAACGCGCGAAGTAGTACCAGACATTGTGACCTAGAATAATTAATGAGATCTAGTTAGACCTAGGCTTTATTAGATGACCTAGACGCCCTAGACGGGGTAACCGACATTTTTGTTGATCGTTCATACAGATTTCATGAGTTTTTTTAGTATAAAGATACTCTTGTCTGGTAATAGGAAATATATTATAGTTTTTATAAAGTTGTGGTTATAAGTGGTTTTGGGAGTATGATTAGTTTGTTTGTGGGGTAATTTATTTTATGTATGAAAATAAGTTTTTGAAAATATTTATCGCGTTTTTACGTCTATATTACTGTAAAAAAATATTAGAAACAGTAGATTATAAAGAAATGGTGTAAGAAAAAAAAAATATTTTACGTAATTATTTTCTTGACTGGCTCAACATTAGATGACTGTAAATTATGAAGCTATGGATTTGATTCCTAAATTGTGTAGAAACTATCTGAAGGCCTAGAATTCTAGTTAATACATTTCGGTTACCGTACTCGGATAAAAAAGTACATAGCAACCCATCTCCAAAATGTCCACGAAAAAGATTGCTTAACCCGCCCTCATTGCTTAACTAGTGATAACAAAGCTAACGTGATATAAAAACATGTTGCATAATCCCTACAAAACTAACCATACAAAAATACAGAGGTTTCCCATGCACAATGACATGGACAATATGCTTCACAGATAGGGGGAGAGGGGCTACGTGACTTGACCCACGTAGCCTTGAATAATTATATAAATGATCCCCCTACATAGTTTTGAAAACATCTAAAAATCGTTTTTTTTTTGTTCTGTTACTTTATTAACTGTAACTATCTCTGTGGTCTAGGTGGTAGTGTATACGACTGCTGATCGTGAGGTCTCGGGTTCGATTTTCGGGTCGGACAAAGTACTATTGTTGTTTTCTGCATTATCTTACAATATTTCTCAATACAAGACCGGAGTTTGAAAACGAGCCCGATATGTGCCAATAGGCTGCCTCTATTGTATGGGACTAACATATTTAAAGACATAATGTTGAGGCCTTTGTGTCTACTGCCTTGGGAATAAAGACGTGATAATATGTATGTACTTTAGTTTGTATAATTGCAAATATAAAGAAAGCAACTTGCACCAACTAGGAATCGAACCCAATGTACGCAATTCGGAAAATTTTACTAAATATATTAATCTAAATCTTTTCATAAGATCAACATTGACCCAGGTAACCTCAAAATACTTGACCTAATTACCCTCCATCCATATTTAACACCCACCCCTCTCACTCACCCTCCCTTATTAATAATAATGAAATAAAACACTCAGAGTGTACATTAATTAGATTTATTATACGTGACTTAACAATTAAATTTATTCGTTATTGCTTCATTATTATATTTAATTATTGTACTTAGCTCTATTAGGGGGGCGCATCAATCACACTTTTAATATATATTTACGGAAATAATTGTAATTGCGAATAATAACAATTATCAAAATTACTTTAAAAGAATAAGAGTGTCTGTTAAATAGTAGTAGTAGTAATTTATAATATTTAAATAATAAAATTAATTTAAAATAATAATTGTATTTGTAATTAATAATAATAATTGGAAGATCTTTTTTATAAAAAAAGCAATGTGAAAAACAACAATTTTATAGATACGTAATAAGTATTTTTTAATTAAAAAAATAAAGCTTGGTGTGCAAACATCAATATTATTGCCTATTAGCACTATTTATTGAATAGGCATAAGCCAGAAAGTTAATAAAATACAGGTTATAAATGTGGTTCATGCTCCCCCCTCACAGTGATTCGCAGTTTCAAGTGATATGAGAGCTTCTATATTACTTTATAAAAGAAAAACAAATTCTAATAGGTACATTTAATTTTCAGAAAATTCATTATGGTAAAATAGACCGTCTTTTATATAGATATAAGTATATTTTTCGTTTGAGATCATACAACATTAAGCGATTCTGATTTCTGTAACTTTAACGTGAATATAATATAATAAATATTTTGAGTTAATTCTGACGACAATAAATACTATTATTAATGATAAATATTATATTATTATTACTATAACAGAGATTTCTCTAATGGGATTTTTATGTGGTTGAACACTGGTGTTCCAAAATAATGTAATTAGATATTTTAAGTAAAACATGTGTCAATGAACACGTGCCTAAATACATTTGATGAAACTTTATATCTATGAGAAGAAAGTTCTTATTCTCTTTCTATTTATTATTTAAAACACCAATTTTCAAAATAGATAACAATATGAATATTCATGACAAAAGGCTGTATGTCCAAAAATGTGTATTTTATCTCTATTAAGAACACATCAAGCAGTTTACATGGTTGATATTACGACGAATAGTTTACCAGTTTTCGAAAATTACCATTAAAATTCATCACTTACACACTAATGTCTTATTTTTAAAAATACTATTACACACAGAAGTCAACAAGAAGGATAATAGAATTAATTACTTTTATTAGCATTTAAAATATCTATTATTCCAATAACAATATCACATACATAATAACTAGACAATAATTGTAATAATAATTATAATATAACAATCAACAATTACATTCGATGATACAATGGTGTAATTATTATTATTACTTACAATTAATTCGTATATTATTACTTTTACTTATGTGCGTAATGATTGAATAATGATCACGATAGCGCGCGCACTTATTATTTAATAATTATTGAAGATACTTCTATTATTATTAATTAAACATAGAAATTATTAACGACATTAAAATTTGTCCACGCTTAATAATTATAGGAAATATACAGAGTCACATTCTAACACGTATAGTATAGAGTAGGATAGATATAATAGTTTATTTCTGCTACGTACAGTATAAAGACAGCTTGATACGTGACTTTAATAATACTATTATTAATAATAATTATTATGTGCCATACATACTAAACACTGGTCGATATATAAAAAGCCGTTTTTCTATAATGCATAGCTTTTAAGAGGGTACCTTATAAGTAGTTAACAATTAAAATATCGCTATGAAATATTTTCTATATTCAACAAATAATATTCATTTATATTTCGCGTTATACGTATTTCTAAAAAGGGTAAAACTATCGTAACAAAAAAGTTGGACTACAAATTTGTAAAGGTTTTATCAAAAATGTGTTAGTCAAACCAGTGACGTTGTTGATTTTGGTATTCAGTCCCTAATTCATTTCATTTATTTAACAAGTAATATTTTAGAAAATTGTCTTTTTTAACTCTTTGGAATCATTAAGTCTCAATTTCTTTTTCGTCTTTACATTTGATATTATTTAAATAAATAATCTCTAACATTTTCACTAGATCAATTATATTATTACAATATTTTCGTAATGTCGCATTATAACTTTCAATCAAAGTAATTGTGTCATTCTCACAAGCCGTTTTTGTATCCCAACACGTTATTTTATAAAATGATTCCGTATTATTATAATAACACAATCGATCTAGTTATTATTGAGAAGTAATTTCGACTTAAACTTTCAGTCTTTTCTTGATAGAACTTTTACAATTTACATTCGTATTTTCCACGTATCGTAAATCGTTACCGAGATCCACTAATCTACTAAGTAATGTCCGTTCAAGCGTGATATTTACGGTTTCCCTATCTTTACCTACCCATTCATACCTGTCAATGAAAATGTAAGTAATAATATTATTAAATTCAGTAGAATTTTGTTCATTTATATTCTCTTTCAAAAATATATCCTCATCAACAAGTCACTGTGTCAAACAAACATCATATACAATTCGAAAATTGGACAAAATCAACAAAATGTACATAGATTACTTGTTCTGGACTTACCTTACAAGTACTAGAGGTAATCACTTATTTAATATTAAGCATTAATATCGCGGACACTGGATTTTGAGAGAATATTTAAGATTTTTTATTTTCATTTTTTTTTTCAAGTTTCACATTTTTGTTAACACCGAGAGCTTTCTATAGAAGTAGATTAGAACTCTGTTGTGCAGGTTTCAGATGACTATAAATACATAGAATAGATTTTCCATACAACACGTGATAATACTGTTAAAATTCCTGTGAAAGTAAATCATCGAGTACGAAATTTACATGGCAAATCAATGGTAAAATACATTATTTCGTTGCTGATAAAAATATAGTGATATTGTAAGTTCTAAATTCTGCCCAACAGAGTGTTCTTATTATAGCATAATTCTATTTGTATCTACCCCGCTAAAGCAAATGATAAGTGGACGCAACGATCCCACGGTGGACATTCTACTACCGAATAGCTACAACCAAAACAATTGTATTGTCTTCGTCCCTGTATGTAATGATTCAATGACCTGGACACGAGTGCGAAAAAACGGCAACGACATGAAATACCAACAAAAAAATACCGGAAAATTTCGCCAAAACATCTTTAAAACAAAATTCTGACAGTAAGAATTTCCCAAGAATTTCGAAGGTTACATTTTCTTTCGCTTCGCCAAAAAAATACCGGAAAATTCGGGACAGGTATGCTTGAAAATAAATTGATATAGCTATAGAGTTATCGAAAATTCTTGGACAGGTAAAATATTAGAGAAGCGGAATTGTGTTTTTTGATATTTTAACATAAAATATAGGTCAACAGAATTCTGACAATGTCGTCAAAATAATTAATGAAAGCATTTTCGATAATGTTTCGATTGAACCGGCTGATTGAGATGATGATATCGACAGTGATAAAGTGAGTATTCCTACCGCTATTGATAGCATTCCCACTAAATTTAATTAAGACTACGGTTCACAAAATGGCGACAGATAGACGTTTAATGCAAAACTGACTTTGGTTATTCTGAAAGACCTTCAATTTGAAACAAATAAGTCATACTTTTCAAGGAAAATCTCTCATAACAAGCGTTATTACTGTGTCAAAGGAAGACTTGGTAAATATAATAATCAAAAATACAAACTACAACCAGATTATACAACAGTTTTTGAATGACACAGTTCATCCTGGAATCATAGCTTCTTGCAATGTATTTTGCCACTTTTCTAATTACTTTCTTAATTTTCCTTCGTAAAATCAAAGCGTTTTGTATATTTGGAATATCTTAATAACAATTTATGCTGCGATAATAAATTATTATCGGTTTGCCCGATCTTACTGGCAAACCTTACTTCAATGAGAACTAGATGTAAACCTGGTTAAAGGTAGCCATGTTTCAAACGATTTTAAATTAAACATTTCTCAGCATTGTAGCACTTCGAAAATTGTGACGAGATATTCTTTTACTTTTCTCTAATTTCACACATACACTAAAGTTCGTTAGCCACAAACTAGGATGTTTAAACACCTATTTTCCTTTACCTTTCGCCATCGGAATTACCATCTACAAATGAACGCAAACCAATGACGAACTTTCATCAAAAAGTTTTTTTCACGTTTTATGAACCTACTTCCTCAGTACTTCCAATTTCTAAAACACCAAAGTCAGCTCCGCTAAACAAAATCACGATACTAAGCCTCCCCTAACACAAGTGACGATCAATAAATACATTTACCTAACCTAGAATAATATTAATATTGTCTAATAACATTCATCCACAACAACGACACTCTAGCGAGAGGTTATATACAGGTTACAAAATAAATAACTAGATTTTAGCGTAGTGATTCGTTATCCGATATGTTAGGCAGTATATCACTAGGCCACGTAATATTGGAGATGGTTTTTAGAATAAATATGAAATAAAATAATCAGGTGTTCCCCGTCCTCAATTTGAGAGGAGACCCTTGCCCAGTAATGTGACAGTAAAATATTAAACCTATTTATTTTAATAAGACTGTGAAATTTGAGGTAATTTGTAATATTTGTAAAATATTTCAGACGTGAAAGTTCTTCATATCCGAAATTAAACAATATAACATAGACAGAAATAGTCGGCAAATTTTCAGGTCATCACATCATTGTCAGAGCTATATTACACAACAGTCCAAAATGTTTAACAAATACATATAATCTATTTTCCTATAAGGGTAGACGGAGACCAAAATATTTCAATCCATATTTATACTAAAAACCATACAAGCAGTGATAAACAATTGATAAAGATAGACCCTAATTTAGCTTGAATAAGATTCCTTGTACTTAAAACATCGATAGTGCAACGACGTGAATAATATTGATACCAATTATAAAGCAACACCTTCCACTCCTCAGAGTGGTCTATGTCTACTGCATAGTCAGTCATCAAAAGTTGCAAAGGATCGAAAGTTAAAAAACTGACTGCTGTAATTAACTTAATCGACAATAACCGTTTCCAATAACATAATCTCCAGTAAAGGATAGTGGTATCATAGATTAGTTACTAGATAACAACGTGAAGGAAGAATAACTAGACAACTAAACCGTAGTACCTGAAGATAGGTTATTGAAATCGGTTAGTAATAGTAAAGAGCAACTGCAGTTTTACGTGAATCGAAGACCTAGATGATACCATAACTTACTTACCATGATAACCGAATAGCAATGATTTATGATATTACAAGTTACATAGATATAGTTTTTGAGGTAACGGAAATACAAGGAACTAAAGTTACAAGCTCACACGAAGATACAAATGATAGTTGAGCGAAGCATCGCATTAAGTACTATACTTAACAACTAGAGATAAATACATATATTGTAAAAATCCAAGACGATAAATTGACAGCATTTCCAGTAACACTAATCGTATATTATGATGTACAATAGTAATTGAGACGAAAGCCTTATAGCTAAAGGCAGAAGACCACATCGAAAGTGCTTCGGTGAATGAAATTGCTTAAAGATCTGCAATAAGAGAGGAGGGCAATGGAAAAATCAAAAAGAGATTGAAAAAAAAAGAGTAATATTGCAACTTAGTACCTGTAACAAATGTTGATTATTTGATAGCAAGCTATTAAACATTATGTAGACACAAAATAACGATGTAGTTATGATTCATATCGCTTTTATTTTTTACTGGTACTGCAATTTCTAAGATATTTCATAAGCCATGTATAATGTAAGCTGCTAAACAAAGGAGCAAGTTCATTCACCCCAGCATCACACAACTAGCAGCCATAGAGTGATAGAATACAATATCAAAATGATTAATATTATTACAACAATTTACGTATAGAGTTGTGATATACTAAACTATACAGACGCGATTATTGCACATTTCTCTTGAATCCAGGGAATTATTGGTCCTATTAAAAATCTGGTACTAATTGGGAGCCCGGTTGCATCAGAAATCTGGCCTAATTTGAACTACACACATCGAATTCTAACGCGATAGGACTACAAGTCGCGAGTTTTGGAATATTATCACATGTGCAACAGACCTTATGCTAAAAGTACTTAAATTCTTCGACAATATTGATGCAACGGGTCACAAACACGACAAGGTTGAAAAGAATCTACATCTAATGATACTAAAATAAACTATTGCTATCATTAATGAAATTATCCCATATCACATACTTGACGATTTCATTGCTTCTCTCTAAAGGTTAAGTCTATTGTTAATCACTGCGGAACAGAGTTACAAGCTGTTCAATATTATGTAAATATTCAAAAAACAATTTGGTGTTATTTGGTTTCTAAACATGTTCAGGGAAGTTTTCTGTATCTGTTTTACGACTATTTGAATTGCAATTTTAAACACGTGATATTACTCTAGGTTCATAACAGATTGTCAACAATATTTTTCTCTTTTCGTTCATATAACAACATTATTTTTATTATTTCCTATTCCAGCCTGAACATGTGTTAGATTTTTTGGTGTATGCATAAAAACTGAGTTTATTCCTTATATCCCCAACATAACAATAACGGGTTTAGATATGTAAATTTCAAAATTCTTCATACAACTTTGAAATTCACATTCCTCTATCACATATTGGACCCCAGTTTTATTTCAACAGCAACATGTAAAAACTGAATAATATTAAAAAATATTTCTCTCATCTCTGTTCTACATTTTGAAAATGTGAACGCCATGAAATTGCACTAAGATCTGGTTCTAAAGTACTATTATTATCATACCAGGTCCCTTATTAAATTAGCAAATACGACAACGCGTCGATACAACTTTAACACCTCATAATTATGCCAATCGCATATAAATACTAAACGAATACGTAGCTACGGCAAATGATTGTCATTTGATATCTTATTCTAAATTATTCTTCATCAAAATTAATTGCAATTTCAAGTCGTTCACACACCAACATTGGGATTTCAAAAACATACTTATACTAAGGATAAACAAAAGTCCTTTAAAAGGATAACAAGCAATAACAAATCTGTCTTTTTATAAGAGGTAACGTCACCTAAAACTAGCAACTAATCAATTTTGTGCTTAATTCGTTGTGCTTTTAATGCACATTCACATTATTTAGAACTGTGAGACACATTGTATGGGTGCGGGTAAGAATTTAACGATGGTATAGCAATGAGTAACAAACAACTATATCAATAAGAGCGACATTGCAACGTAACACGTCGTAGATTATGGAAATCGACAAAAAGACTTTGGAAATCAGATAGTTTCATTCAATATGCAAGACTGATCTTATTATGATTATTTTATTGATTAAATTGTAAATAAATTTTAAATGAATTCCTACCCGCACCCTTTCCTCTTAGTGTTTCTACACTAACAATAATTAGCTATGGATGTATCAAATCGACGTCATCAACACTTATCATCAAATAACAATATACGTGTATATTAACGATTCAGAGCCATTTGCATTCCAACTAGTATGTTTAACATAAAAATCTCATTGTAACAATCAAAAACATATATTAAATACATATATTCCTTTATATTTAACAATAATATGATTCTGTAACACATTATGGTATTTGTTTATTTAGATGATGTAATAATGGATAACTATTTTGTTTCTCACTTCTTTGTGCAAAGTTATATTGTCTATAAATCGATACAACAAATTAACAAATTGACCTATAACCTTCTTCTTACAAACAATTAGACTATAAGAAACATCAATTTGATACACCAATAATAATAATTAACAGTACAATATTAATGATAGCACGTGAATCCACGGTTACTTAAATATACCTGTTCGAAGCTAATCTTAAGTCATAATCTAGAAATAAAAGCGACTGCAGACATCCAGAGAAACCTAACTCACCGAGCTAACTTGAACACACGACACCATCTCTCTGTTTAACATCCATCGAGTAGTCACAGTTACTTTATCTCAAATTGTTTTATTAGAAAAGAGTAATGTATTGAAGACAGGTGAGCATGAACTGGATTGGAAGACTTGAGCAATCAAGATGGAACATACGAAGAAGCTGAATATGAAGAAAGGAATCTTCTTCGTGATTGATGTTTTGGAATATATTAAAGGCATTGAAGCTAAATTTTGAACAAAAAATACATGTGTTAAGACAAAAAAATTGCAGCAGGACCATTTTTCACAATATGATTCATTCGAGACATTTTTTTTTATCTTTTCTTTTACATATCTTCGCCATCTTCCCTGAAATCAGTCGCCATATCAATTTTCACAAATGCTTGTTCATACAATCCCTGACTAAACTGACACTAGCTAATGTTCTATACTATCAATTCTTTAGTCAGTGCTGATGACAATACCGTCTTTTAAATGGGGTCCTTCAGCAATGATATGACAGTGAGGTTCAATGACTTCAATATATTTGTTCGCGAGAGTTAGTAGATGAAGGCGGGGTGGAGGGGAGGGGGCGGCACTCGGGGCTGCTTGTCCAGGGGTGCACAACACGAGGGTTCGCAACACGGCGTGGTGTACGGAGCCGGGACCAGGGCGTACTGGGTCGGAGGCCCGTAGATCGCTGGGGTGGCTGCAACGAAGAAAGTTTATTATACTAAGCATGTTCTTTACCCAACCCACACTTGGCCAGCGTGGTGGACTCAAGGCCTAACCCCTCCCTCATTACGAGAGGAGACCCTTGCCCAGCAGTGGGACAGTAAGGTTAAATATATTTATTTATTGATATGTTCTTTACAGAGCAATGTTTAGGTTTAATTTGAATGTGGCGTGACTATTAATCTTGTACTGAATTAAATGTCCAGACTTATAGTCACGAACTTGATATTGTGTTGCGTTCGTGTCTAATGTTTGACATTTAAGTTAATCTAAAAAAAGTTATTTTGAGCAGACCCTCTAACCAATTTTTCTTATATATTCTCGTTTTGTTTCAACTATAAACACTCACTTACATAGCTACAAGCTTTAAACTGGGATATTAATTTATTTTAAGAGAGTTGAACACTTTTTATCGCTCCATACAAATACTATCTATAACCTTCACTTCAAATAATATTTATGTTAGTTTCTTACATTTATAATGATTTAAATCATAATACTTACAATACTTACTATCGAACGGCAGTGGATAGACAGCATAGGGTGGTGGAGGCAGCTCACAGGGTGCGCATGTTGGCAGGGGGGCCAGGGGAGGGGCGCACAGCAGCTGGTAGCACAGGGGAGCCTGCAGGGGAGCTGCCTCTGTGCCCAGGACTGGCAGCTGACTCATCTGGAAAATTGAAAAAAACTATTTATATAATTCGGTCTGTTTATGTTATCAGTCTCTGGTATCAGTTCCCTGTCTTCTTTTTGACTGGTTGGTTTTCGCCTGATTCTTTGAATTTTGGGTTATTTTTGTATTTATTTTTTATTAGTAGATAGTCTAAGGTTCTAAACATTTTCAGTCAAGGTTTTCTTAGACATCATTATCAATTCATTATATGTATACGTATTTGTATACTAACTACTTACATTAGTAGTAAAAAAAATACTTTCATTATAAGTCATTATGAAAGCGGTGACGATCGACCATTTTGCTTTAGCTATACTTAAACTCCAACTTATCTTTCACGTAGTATCTACGCAACTACATCTAACCCAATTTAGCCACTATTATCTCTGTACCCAACCCTTCTACAATTTCACCCTTTACACAACATTACAAACAAAAACACCTTTAAGTAGAGCCACTAAATATTCACCTGTTTCCTGACAGCTTGTGCGACGCGCAGCCGTCCCAGCGGAGAGAACATGACACCTCCGCTCTGTAAGAACAAAGTTATTGTTAGAACGGTAATGGGGTTGAATCCGGGGGGAAGGCGGGGATTATTGTAATTTTGGGGTAACAATTTTCATGATTTTATTGGAAGTGACTGTTTTTTAATGAGAGATGTTGGATGTAATTAATGCCGTATAAATTAGTGGAATATCGAAAATGTTAAGAATTTAATTACAATGAAATTCGGGAAGTAGACAAGAACGTGATCACGAGGCTGGCTGTTGTTTTTTCGGCTTTCTATCCCATTCCTATGTATTTTCCGATTATGTGATAATAATTATTAAATTTCCTAACAAAATATTTTGCTACTGTTTTTTATTATAAAAAGCTTTGACATTCGGTATGTTTGTAGAAGACCTTTGCATGCTTTCAATGAAAGGTAGTTATATTCGAAACTTCCAATTGAAAAAAAAAACCTAGAACAAAATGGATTATATTATTATCAATTGAAGGAACTCGACACGCGCTGTTAAAAATACTGAAACATTCAGAAATTTCATAAAAATACCAACTAAATCGTGACGTAATAAAAAAATCCTCCAGCCCAACCTTTATAGTGTTCACCCTCAATATCAACCCCAAATGGCCGTGTACAAGCCAATACTATTGAAACACTTCCGGTCAACGCTATTCAAAGTAAATGGCAAATGGCTGAAGGCTTTTGAGCTATTGTCGTTCTCAAGGTTTACGAGAGACTGTAGGGGTGTTTTATGTGTTTTAGGGGTTGAAAATAGGTTTTTTGTTGATAGTTTATCATTATTAGGTTGTTGTTTTTTCTATTTATTTTCGTAGAGTACCATTTGTTCTATTATGATATTGAGTTGAGGGTCCTCATTATTTCGCTGACTTTGGTTTTATATTAGTACTTATGTGTTTTCACACATTTGGAATGCTGTGTTTCTTATCCTGTGAAATAGACAACTAGCTTCTTACTGAATTCATAGCAAACTCCATTAAAATACCGAGAACTTCATACGGATGATAGCCTAACCCACAAATCTTATCCGTGTCCTTTTCTCGTAAGTTAGAAGTGTAGATTACATATTTAAGCGACTTCTTTAATCCAAAAATCATATATCGATCGAATCAAATTCGATATCGAACAATCAAGAGTGTGAGTTCATGTTCATGAGTAAGTCACAGCAATTCTAAAGAATTTATAAAACCAAAAACATCTTCAAAATATTATCCTAAGATATTTTAGGTCTTTAGGTCTAGATTTATTAGGTCGGGGAAAAGGTCTTTTCGCATTTTAAAATGTATGAACTTGTAATAAAATAGTTTCTCTACACAAAAAACTCGATATTTGGGTACCTGGTGGTACTCACTGAAAGAAACCTAATGAACCGTGCACTCATTTGTGATTATTGAAGCCAAAGAGATGTTATTACAAGTTCATACATACTATAATGTGACTTTTCCCCGACCTAATGTCTTTTCCACAAATCTTCAACACCAAAGAACGCAAAGTAAAATGAGTGAAAACAATATCGATTCACATCAAGATACTTTTGACCCCATTCCTTTACATTTTGTTTCGTTTCAACAAACAGATATCGACGCTACAAGTTCATAATGTTCATTGAAATTTCAGTAATATTGTTTTATTTTAACCTGTTGATGTTTATTGGAGTATATTTTAACTTCCGCATCGTTTAACTAGCTTCTGCTTGTGACTTTGTTTGCGTGAAAAGGTTTCTAAGAGTAAGAAATATCTTAAATAATTCATTTTTTAGGGGAATTAAGTGACTACCACGTGCCATTCTCATTGCGAGGGGACACCCTTGCCCAGCAGTGGGACAGTTTGGACTAAAAAACTAACTACTGATAGTATTATCTGTGCCGAAATGGCAAGTCCAATGCATATTCAGGTTGGTTTTCGTAAATTATTAATTAGGTATACATGCTATATGAAGGCTTGTAAGTTTAGAGGATCCTTTATATCAATCCAGGTTATAAACTAGTTGTGTACCAAATTTCTAAGAAGTGAAAGTTCTTTGTAATTTCGAATATTGTACACGTGTAGCGTCTCCTACGTTAATGTTTTTGTTCATTGTTTATGAAGAAAACATAAGCCCTGTTTGTATCAAGTTAATGAGTTTGTTTAGGTATTAAATGGATTAAACAATCCTACAGTCTGGAGTAAAGCACACTGCCTAAGCAACTATTTAAAGATCACGTAAAATAATGTTAAAACATAAGTGAACACTCTGCTCCCATGAATATTAGTTTTGGTTTTTACTATATTTTTTCTCTCTGCGTGATATTTTCTCTAAATCTCTGAATTTTTCGAGTCTTTTTTTGGTATTACATGAAGCAATGCAATGTGCTCTTGTTTTTTATTCATTTAGACTATCTAGCTTTCAAACAAATAAACTAAATCTAAAACCACTATCAATAATACCGTCTCTGCAGACACAAATATAACATCAAATCATAAAAATATACGTTTTTTAATAATATACAATAGTCAAAAAGAAACTCTTCACAAAGGATGTTTATTTGCGAACATTTTCTTAGAAGGTTACGAGTTAACAACAAATCTGAAGTATTCTTCATCAAGCCTTAAAAACTTGGACTCGTATTCATAAGTTGAGTTCCGTATCAA
The DNA here is from genome assembly GCF_050436995.1 of Anticarsia gemmatalis. NCBI lineage: Eukaryota > Metazoa > Arthropoda > Insecta > Lepidoptera > Erebidae > Anticarsia > Anticarsia gemmatalis. The sequence continues at coordinate 440,598 of NC_134769.1, forward strand.
GTGTGATCACTCCTTAAAATTCACTTGAACATGTATCATCATAGGGCTGGCAAATAATTTTTCTCAAAAAGGTAATTTTAATTAACTTTTATTCGGAGTTTGATAACGTGCCTGGTATATGACAAAAGGCTTGCACCCTGTAACATGCGAGTAACGTTGTTAATGGTCAAACGTGGGTCCATTTTATAGACCTCTGCCTACACATTCGGGTATAACAGGCGTGATATCATGTATGTATGTATTTTTCTTTTAAGTATATGGCGATAGTAGTAAGCTTTGTTCTTTAGCACCTTCTTATCCTCAGCAGAATGAAGCCTCATGTAATGCATAATAGTTTTTTAAACTTATGTTTTCATAAGTTGCTGGTTACGGAATTTGGCACACCTTTATTGCCATTTTCCTTAATATTTTAAAGAACTTTCTTAGAAATTGTCGTCGTAAATAGATTTGTAACATAAAGTTTGCATTACATAGAATTCTAATTTCCTTAAAATCTAACGCAAATGGCTTTCAAATAACATGCAAAAACAAAATTATTCATTTATTTTACTAAAGCAGTTTTATCTGTTCTTACCTTTCTATAAAAGAATCATCCCAAGCTGCCAGCCCTGCATCTAGCACGTAATATAACATGAAAGTTCACAAATAACTTGAAGAACAATATCTGTGCGATATTTCCGGAGTTCGACGCTGAATCATTGAATACGTTATTAAAACCTCCAGACGACTTCACCTCCAAATGGTTCCGTATAAAATGCTGACGGACCGGACAATACTTTGTTGAATAAAAGATTGTAAAGCTTAGATAGTATTGAAAAGTTAGAATAATATTTTATCACATACTAAAGACTTATGAAGATTTAAATCTATGTTGGCTTATTTACAAATAGGTACATACGTTTTTCAACAATTGCGATGCCACTGTAACTAAGCCAAAAGATCAGAAATAAATAAAACCTGTTATTTTTCATACTATTGATGTTATTATTTGTTTGTTTCTGTCAAAAAAGTAGGCACAGTAGTCCTTGTTATTGAAATTTCAATCCCCATTGGGTACAAAAAAATATACAATATTGTATTATAACGTATCGCTTCAAAATTGACATTCCGGTTCGTAGCAAAATTTGTATCACAACTTTTTCGAGAGTAGTTTAAATAATGTTCTGCTTACAGCAAATAAGGCGAAAATAAACCATAATAAAACCATTAGATTGATATCAATTACAAGATCATTATTGTCAATATAATTATTGATGATTGATGGTCCGAGTTATAGAGATTGATGAATTATTGACAGTGATTGACCAATATTATACGTTCAGTATCATCAATCTTGTTGTTTATGTAATTTATCAATTACTTTCAATTAACACTGGGGCTCAAGTAGTGGTAATTATAGGATCTTGTGATTTAAACACGATTTATGTTTTAAATAATATCACTCCTGTTATACTCGAAGATGCAGGCAGAAGTGTGTGAAATACTGAGTGTATGTGTGTTTCGCCATTAACAATGTTAGTCCCATGTAATAATTTACCGTACACGTTACCAAACTCCAAACTAGTGATCAGATATATTCTAATAAAAATAAAAAAATACCAAATATACTTTCCCGTCCCGGGATTTGAACCCGAGACGTCCTAATCAGTCGTTTATACAGTTATTGTGACTTTAGTTACAGAATTAGTTACTAATATATTTTAAAGTACCCATATAATAATATGTGTATAACCTATTGCTCTAACAGTGAAAACTTTGTGAGTAAACCTTGCATGCTAAAGTTTTTAGAAAAATACCAAAGAGTTTCTGATCTTCATCAGTGTGAGACAGGGTGGTAGGTTCAAAGCTTGATCCTCTTATTCCCTAAGGAGGCCGTTGCCCAGTCAATACAGGAAAAGTATAGATAATTTACCTTGCGTAATAATTGGGTATCTCAAAGTAATGATTAATGGAAGCAGACACGTTTATGAATTATGAACAAATTGATTAATGATAAATCTGTTTATTATTCATTTAGATCTCGTCTCGATTGAGTTGGAAATTGGAGTTTCGATAATTTATGGTAATTTAAATTATGATTGGAAAAATATGCTGTATGAAGAGGAACCGGGTTCAAATGTCGGGTTGCTTTTTTAGTAATCAACCCTGTAATACCTCATGGTTTAGCTCCTTAAGGGTTGATAGGTGATGCCGGATATACCTAATATTGAAAGCGTGTGGACTCAGTGGGTATATTGTCTTTTATTTTAGCCCACTGCTGTCCCACTGCTGGGCAAGGAGTCTCCTTCCAAACGAGGAAGGGCCTTGAGTTCGCCACGCTGGCCAAGTGCGGGTTGGGGACTTTGTATGCCCTGAATAAATTTATTAAACAAATTTTAGACATGCAAGGTTTCCTCACGATGTTTTCCTTCACCGTGAGAGCAAGTGATGATTTTATACACACGTATAGCTTCGAAAAGTCATTTGTGTGTTGCCTCGGGTTCAAACCCGCGATCACATGTGTAGGAGGTACTTAATAATATTGTGCTAGAACAGCAAAATATATACAAAGTCTTATACAATTTTCTAAAGTTCCTTTTATTCATTACATTTTCTCGAAATACACGGATACGAAAATATTTCTCCCTCATTATAAGTATACGGGACCCTAAAACTCGCCGGTATTCAAAAGGCCATCTCTTTTATTGTAATACGGATATTTGAGAAAAAATCTCTTTAGAATATTTCTTAACATTTTTCCGGAAGGATTTCGATACTTCGCCACTGAGATTGTGACGACATTCAAATTTGAACAGAAACTCAGTTTAATAGGAACATTTTAATACTTTAAGCACCTTTGAAGGGTAGTGAAAGAAGGAGATGAAATTATAATTTTGAAAGGGTTTAAGTTTGGTAAGTTTGAAATTATTTTTTAAGTAAAATTGTAGGTATTATATTTGATTACTTCGAAACAATTAATAACTCTGCTGCACTCCATAGACAGGCATTTACTATAGCTACAAATACAATTTCATTGAAAAGAGAGCTGGTGGTAATTTCAGTATCAGTAACTTTTAAAATAATTATTGTTTTCAATCTACTTGCCTAATCAAAAGCAAATTGTGTGAAAGCAAATCTCTAAATTCCATAGACAGGTACAACCGAGCCTAAATGTCATTATTTGACTCAAATCAATAAATGTAAGGATTTTTCGAAGTTTTAACAAATCCGAAATGATTGTTATGTATTATGTGTATCTAACAGGAATTGAACCCAGTGCAGTCATAAGTGATGACCTAGATATTGGAGTCAAAATAACGCCATAACATTTCAAAAACGAAAACATTGCATTTCGAATTCCCATTTCATATGAAAATAAAAAAATATACATTTCAATTGATGGTACGTTTTATAAAAAAGTATAAAACATGCCAAGGTAATATCTAAATGAAAGTAAAAAGCTGCCATTTTTATTTTTTAATGCGAAATCTCTGTTACCCGTAGGGTTGTCACGAATATGACTGTTCTATTTCTGTCTTTAAGCAGAACAGGGTGACTTTTTAATGAAACTAATTTAGTAAAATCCAGCTTTTAAAAATGTATTTCTTGTATTATGAACTTAATCATTTAAGTTATTGATATTGTTATTATAATGTATTATACACGTAGAAGACTATTTCACTAGTCTAAAGAACAATTTGATATACGTATCAAAGTACCCGTGTTACCAGTAGTCAGAAGCTTGAATTTCTGACATCCAGACTTACTGAGGGGTTTCGTATTATAACCCAGGTAACTGGGCCGTGGAGCTCAGATAGACAGTCGCTCCATGTAAATCACTGGTAATCAGGTGCATCCGGTGAGACTGGAAGTCGACTCCAACATAGTTGGAAGAAAGGCCAGGCTGTAGACTTATGGCTACGCCATAGACACAACATAGATTTAATAAATTTTAAGCACGATTAAATATAACTTTTTCAGGATTTTCGACCTACGTTTTTGCAGTTTGTTTGTTTGTTCCCTAGTACTTTAACCCGTCAAGTACTTTCCTCTAGCAATGCTACAATACTTACATACTTACTGACCCAAAAGTAAAAACATCTCCCACAGATTCAGGCCAGTTTCCCTATAAATAATAGAGCGCAAAGTTTTCCCGTTACACTATTAAGAAGAGCCTAGATTTCCCAAGTTTTGATATATCACGAATATATACGGAATTACTTGTAAATAACCAGATTATGTGTCTGGATAAACAAATAACTTTGGACAACGTGAGATGGGAAGTAGAGTCAAGTGTTAGTAGGTTTTATGGATGGGTAGCCGGTGCAGCTGGTGACAGTAAGGGAGTATAAGGTAGGGATTTTATTAAATGTTAATTATGCGAGTTGGATAGTTTTGTTTTTATTATTTGACATGGTTGCTCTCCTAAGTTTGAAACATAACAATTGGGACCCTATCGTTGCCAGTGTGTCTGTTTTTGCTGCTTATTATATGCATTCCCGGATCCTAAGCATATCTCTTTTTGTTGCATATTATGACACATAGATTTTTTCATCAAAACCTATCACATAGGCAATGAATTATAATATTTATTTGTACCCTTAACTATAACAGTCGTTAAACCACGTCAAAGACCTTTCGGGCTCGAACAACTTTGACACTAGGTTGACCACTAACCATACGATAAGAAGCAGAATTTGTGACCAAAAGAATGTTGAGCAAAATTGTATGTTGGTTATATGATTGTATTGTCAACCCTAGCAGCAAGTATTTGCTTTGTTCCAGAAAGCTTTTGCGGCGCGTTAAATGGCCGCTAGTCTTGTTCCCGCCGAGTCTGATTGTTCTTCTAGTGTTACAACACACTGCCGGGAAATGTCCACGCTTTTTGTCGACTATATTACTGGCAACACTCGGATTGTGATGTTGTATTTGGTTTTCAGTTTCAATTTCAATATTTATTGGAAAAACTGGAGTAATAGTTGTTGTTTAGAACGTGTCAGGAAGTATGTACTTTTACGTTTTGAAAAGTATTTAAAAATACGGCCTTTTTGTTGTTTCTGTTTATTTAGTTTTCAAATATCTAGTAAAAAATTACTGAAGATATTGGATTTTAAGAATCATTGCTAGGTATAAATGAGAAAATTATGTCTATCCTGTTTGAAAAATATTTTAAGCAAGTACTCCACAAAGACTACTTCCGTACTTCAGAATTGTTATGGTCGTTTTGAAAAACATATCATCTGTAAAAGTATACTAATTACTAAGTATACTAAAAGATATACTAATTACCTATCTAGAACATTTTAACGAACATAAAAACGCCGTTTTCAGATTAGACCACAAGTAGGTTTAGTTTGTGGATTTCACAAATATTTGCTATGTAAAAAAACTAAGCATATGATCCTGTAAAAGACCGCTTTAATCATTGCACTACGGACATTATAATAGGAAGCTGCATTATCCTCAAGTGCTGTATTTATTTATCTATAGAATGAAATAATTAGTCACGCGATTCTTTAGGTTCAGCTATAAGATTATTCGGTTAACGACCTGAGTGAGCAACCTATAGTAAAGATACTTCATGGAGTAGCTACTTAGTAATTTGAGATTGGCGTCTCTCAGTTGCGAAGGGCACGTTAAATGTATTTGTAAGTTGTTACCACGCGCGTGTTTTGTTTTGAGTAAGAAGGTTTTAGTAGTTATTTATGTTAATTTAAACTACAGTTCCTCTTTAAATCGACCTATAGTAGGGTATCTATTAGTGAAGATAGATTATAGCACGTCGGCGCAAAACCGGAGATGGATATAACGTACTTGACAATCATTAATATGGTTAAAGAATCATACAGTAGTTAATGTTATGTATTAATTCTTACATACATAAAATCACGTCTTTTTCCCATAGGGTCGAATAATTTCAATGCTAAAAAGAATTTAAATGTAAATGTTCTGTATAATTTCTAAACTTATAAAATCCTGGGCAACCTTTTATTGAATGCCAGTCCGCCTGTCTGTATTACAATTAAACTATAGGTTATATAAAGATAGTTAAAATCATAGGACCGAAAATAGGTCTCTACTTCCAATACAAAGAACCACGCGGGCGGAACAGAAGTCACAAACTTAGTGGTAAAATAATATTACCAAAATATATTACAAAAACCAATTCTTTTATCCCAAAGATACATCCTAAAGATTTACAATACTCCCTAGAATACAAATAGCGAGATCTGCAACCAATTTTTCAAAACGTACCTACCATTAAGCTTCGCTGACGCAACTGAAAGGTCCCATTAGTCCCTCTAAGGTCCCAAACTGCGGCCCAAGACAAAGGGTCCGGGATATATTGCGCCCTACTGATAAAGGGCTCATGCTATTACTTCAACTTTTTGATTACTTTCCGAAGGGTGAGCCTAAACACATAGATTTGAATTTTTGGGAAGATATTGGATATGAAAGGGTTTCGTGTGTTTTAAAGATTTGTGAAAAGGGTTGATTCTTTTAAGGTTATTTTCCTAAAACTATTACTGTCCTTAATACGTTGTATCACTTTTTGTAGTAAGAGATGTTGAAAATATGTGCAAGATGTTTGGGTGTGAATAAAGCAAGGGAAGTTTGTAAGGATCGTACCCTGTGGCGTTATCACGTCTCTGCCTACTCCTATGTGCTATATTATAAACGGGCCATATTTTTGCGAAACATTCAATTTTTGTCACGCATAAATAGCATGCTGTCTTTATCATTCTGACATATAAATACATATAGATATAAATAATAATATATCAAGTTTTGAAACACCAATTCTAATTTGCAAAAACTGGGTGCAAAACTGTACTCGTATTTTATATTTTTTTCTAGCACGTATGTATATTTTTCTGTGCAAAAATTGCAAATCCATTAAGGCTTTAGGTTCTAGTTAAAAGCTACACTTTAAAATAAAAACAACGCATCCTCAAAGAGATGTACGCCCACGTGTATATCTGAAACTCGTCAGGTTTTCAATTTGTCCAAATATTTATATGACTGTAATTTCTGAAGTGGGTAGTAGCCCGGGCTGTTACTGAAAACATTTCAAGATAAATTCTAAAAAATCTCGATAGCATTTAGCATAGCCTGAAAACTGAACCAGGGCCCACGTAGTCAGTAGTTGTATACACTGCCGCCGGGACCATTGAAGCAACTATTCACATAAAACGTACATATCTCAGTTGACAAGTATTTGAAAGTCACTATGTTGTACATTGTTTTTTTTTGTTTTTATTTAAAAAGGCAACTCCCGCACTAAGAATTGCTCTTGTGTCGCGGGGACTTTAACAAACACACAAACAACGGACACAAAGCACAACCAGACCCGAAACAATTATTTGTGGATCGCAATTTCACAAAGATAATAAATATTTTTGAGCTAAAACTGCAAATCCATTAAGGCTTTAGGTTCTTGTTAAAAGCTACACTTTCAAATAAAAACAAGGCATCCTCAAAGAGATGTACGCCCACGTGTATATCTGAAACTCGTCAGGTTTTCAATTTGTCGGAGTACTGCCTACTTCATGTGTGGGCGGAATACACATCAGATTTGAACGCCTACGACAGACAAAAGAGTATTTTAAAGTCTGCGGCAAGCTCGGGTGTCGATGTCTATGTCCAATTTGAGTCTATTTTAAAGTATACCTGCTTTTTAAGACTGTTTCTGCTACTTTTTTGTTTAAATTACGAAGATGACAATGATGTCAACAAGTTATTACAAAAATACCTGGCAAAGCATCTAAGGCATTCATCTTGAACTGCTTACTTAACCATATGGGAGCCTGTTCCAAGTCTGTACTTTCTGTCTACGTATTCTCATTAACGTAAATAGTTATTAAAGTTAAACATAAATTTGTAAATAAAATATTTTAATCCCGGAGTCAACGAATAAGTTAATTTAACTTTAACCAAATAATTTTGAAGAAAAGAAAACAAATCATTTAATTTCGAGCAGGTTAAAATCTTTACCACTTTAACCTTACACACAAAATAAAAAAGTCATCAGACAGACAGACAAACAGTCACACAAAAACATAATATGTATATAGGTACTGAGATAAAAATCTCCCATTTCCGACCATTTACTTGAAAAAGTAATCGTTGAAAGTACTATGTATTATTTGTACGATGATATTTGATCTCACCTCTGTGAATGTGAAGGGTGAAAGGTTAGAGGTGAAAGCCTTATTTTTATACTGAGGGTTAATGATGTCGTTTAACCTGCAGTTTAGGGTTATGCTGAACATCTGGACTTTAAGATTTTAGGAAACTGACTGTCGTTGGACGTTTAGTTTTAGTATCTGATACTTAAGTACTTGGCCAGCGTAGTGGACTCTAGCCAATTCGGGAAGAGATCCTTCAGTGAAACATTCATGGAATAAATTTAATTATTATCTGATACTTATTACTGTGTTTTTATTGTTGTACATCCATGGTATTTTAACGCTGATTAGTGACAAAAGTCTCAGGTTTGAGTCAGGGGTAAGGCTGAAAGCTTAAAACTACGTTTATAGAATCTCGCTGAGTTTCCAACCTGGAGTGATAGACCCATCAGTCATTGAAGAAAACAGCCAGCCAACTGTTGTCTATATAAATTCCGTTACTTACCTAAGTCTTTTGCTATGACATGTCACACATATGATTCCAAGGTCGGTTGAACTGCTAGATTTTTTTTAATCTCTGTAAAAATATTCTCATTCGGTCGGAGTTTTGTAACATAGCCCAATTTATGGCAACGGGCGCATACTCTATTACATGTTTTTTTTAAGGAGAATAGTGATTGAATTCCCTTTACTTCTCTACTTACATTTCCGGGTATTACAGTCGTGATGTTATATCCTAAATCAATGCACAAAATATACAATTACATCCCGAAATAATAAGATATAAGACAGTACACGTGAGACCTTCAATTAATCACAGTAAGCCACGCAGGTGATGCGAGTGAAATGTAATCATTCATCTCCGTCCGTGTTATCTGTTGTTACAAAATATATATATCTTATCACCACTGGTAATGATAACAGTTTATATATAAATATTTACAAGTATACGGGAGATTACGGAAATGGTATCAATAATATTGTTATATAGAGAGCATTTTTAAGTTTTTGTGTAGAAAACCACTGAACGTGTTTGAAAATGTGTTTGAAAGGTACATTATACTAAATATGTATCTATAGGCGATGCGCGATTCGTATTTCGCCCAACTGATAATCATTATGGTCTTGAGTTCGGTCCCCGGGTCGGTTAAAGTAGTGTATGGTATTTTCTTATTTATATTTTAATGTTTCTCAATAGTAGCCAGGAGTTTGGTAACGTGCCCGGCAAACAGACATTAGATGGGACTAACATTATAAATGGCGAAACGTGCGTGTATTTCATACACCTCTCACACCTGTCTACACCTTTAAAACGTCGTCAAAAGGAGTCAAATATGAATTAGAAAAACCGGCTTTACCCGACACGGTAATCGAACCCAAGAACTCATGATCAGGACGAAAACAGATACGTGCCTTCTAGGCAGCCGACATGTTTCCAGTATTTTTTGGAAATTGTTCAAGCCAAACAAAACTTGGTATAATTTATGAGTTGTTCGTCAAAATGAAGGAAAGAAATAAATAATTCTTATATTGCTCGCTTGTTCCCAGTTCGGTAGTAACAAATAGGTTCGTTCAACTATGCAGGCTCAAGGACATGCCTAGACTAGACTGAGTTAGTGTCTGAATCAATCGTTAAATTACTAAAATTATAATTTAATGTATTGTTGTTTTTTTGGTTAGTGGTCAATGATCATTAAATTAAATTTGATATAATACTTGACAAAGAGGTTCAAGCTACAACTTAGCTTAGATGTAAAATTATAAGATTTTCATAGAATAATAAGCCATCAATGATACTTGTGTAGTAGCGTTTACATTAGCACGATTAATCTACGATTATGCAGTCTAGAATATAAGGTAGAGTTTGACATTTCAAAATGTACTGCAAAAATAGTTCCTGTTGCTCTCACTAGAGGCGCTGAATTCCATACGAAATTTCTCGATAGCTGTAAAGAATCACGCTGCAGTAAGCTATGCGTGTTGCCTTTGACAAATAGTAATACGCTACGGGAAGCCTAAATTAGATGCCACTTTTAATGATCTGCTTGATTATTGTACAAAAAAATGGATTCAGCCGTCTTACAGAATAACAGAGTACAAAAATTCAGATAATTCTATCATCGATCCACACAGAAAACCGAAAATCAACCACAAGTACCCAACCCAGAAATACCATACAGAAAATAAAAGCACATTGCATATAGAATCATAATTCATCCCTTCCCTCGCACTGGCATTGACGGGTACATTGTGCCCCACGCTTTGTGTCCGCCTAATTATTTTTCCGATACCGTGACTGGCCACATCCTTGCCGAGTATTGATCAAATGACCTTTCCGCTTGATGATACAAAGGTCACGCGGAGGCGTGGCGGAGGCGGAGCGGAGGCGAAGCAGGAAATAAACCTGTCACGTTTAACTTTAAAGTTTCGTTTGTTTAAGTAGGTTATGTTTGAAGCTTTAAACGGGACAAGCCTGTGTTAGTTTGTTACATACATATAATAAATAGGAATACATAATATCACGTCTTTTTCCTATTGCGGTGGGCAGTGATCAATGTTAATTAGTTTTTCGGAATATAATCTTTTACACTGCCAAAATTTATCAAAATCGGTTCAGCCGATTTCACTTGCAATAAGGCTGAAGGAACTCACTTTCACGTTTTTAAAATTAGTGTATTATACATGTAAACGAGAGTTTTAAAGCGACTTATATTACTGAAGGGTTTCATGACTAATCTGAATTGCTTAAAATATAGGACGAAATAAAGAAATAGAAGGTTTTAAATTACAAGGTGCCCACAGCTGATTAACCCCCAGTAACTGAGGTACGTTTAACTGTAGTTTATCTATTCAATAGCGTCTAAACTCATATGAAAAAACGCCATTGAATAGATAAACTACCGCTAAATGTAGCTCAGAAACCGGGGGTAAGAGCGGCTTGAAGACTTATTTTCTCGTTTCTAAGTAATAGCAGAACTCTAATAAATTATTTTTATTGGTTCGAAGAGAATTAATCATTAGCTATGGGTACCTGCTTAGGGATATTTTTTACAATGGCAATAAAACAAATCTGAGATTTCATTTAACTAAGCTGGTTTACCGACCTTTCTATCTGGGACGAAGGAGTGGGCCGTGGGTTTGAGTGCCAGCGGGGAACTACGTGTGTACTTATTTACATAGCTCCTGACTATTATTTCCTAGGATGAAATTTCATAATTATTAAATTGTATAGGCTGTAAATTTGTTTATTTCCGTAACTATCGTCGGTTTAAGCGGTTACCATGCCAATTTTTCATAAGAAGTCGTGATTTCGGTTCAGGCGTTTTCAGTTATTTACGCAAAAAAGTATGGCAATAAAACCAACAATCACATTTATAATATTAAAAGGAACAAATAGAGATTTAGAATATGCGGTATCTAGTGTTTGTGTAGTAAGAACTTTGATACAAAATGTCAAGGCTTTTGAAATTGGCATTGAAACGTGGTTTTAAAAATTGTAGTTCTTGGACTTTAGCCAGTGTTTGTAAACTCTCCTTATAAGGCATTTCAAAGTCACCTAAGTTGCGACTGCCACTGGTAGCAAATAGTAGAGTCCCGATCATGAGATTTGGGTTTGATATCCTGGCTATGCAAATACCGTTCTAATTCTAAGTTCTCTTAAAAAATGTTATACTAGAATATACCGTTAGTCGAATCACAAGCGGTCAAAAACTACATTTGCTTTAATTATTTTTCTCTACTCATATTTAACAGGTACAATTATAGCTGTGGCGATGTTTTCAATACTTCAGCGAGGCCGACTAAAGAAGAATACTATAAGAAAGACTTTTGCAAGTCATACAGTATAATATGCCAGTAACAGCAACTCCACAATTGCAAAGTATGAGATCTTAAAACATTGCATTTAGAAATCTTCTCACTTCCAGCCATTCTTGCTCAATAAATCGCTGTCACGATCGCTATTATCCCCGCTATCTCTGCAACCGCGCCCTTAACTACCGATATTATTTACCCGGCGCACGCGAGCGGTTACAAATGGCCGCCATTCTCTCCGATATTTGGATACGAATCTCTGAAAGTGTTCCGTCACAAACAAATTATTTCGGACTTAGTCTTACTATATTATTGTAATTCGTTATTTTGGCTTTTAATTTGATATTTTGATGAACTACCGGATTATATTTAAGCTCAATTGCAGCGTATTTTAGTTATTTAGGGCATTATTAAACGCTTGCTTAAAGCAAATGATGACACAACATTCCCGTGGCTGACTTGTGGGCTAAATATATTTATTTAATATCTTATTTGGTCAAAACACTACAATACACGTATATATAAAACCAAACAATTAACAGGGTAAAGACTGCATCTGCTATTTAGCCACCTATATGATAATGTATCATTTGTGTCACAAAAACATAATCATAATCTACCAAACACGCCTACAATCAATACTTATCACAATAACTAATATGCATACTATTTTTATGCCGGAAATTACACTTAGAAACTCTATTCCTATAAAGCTGAAATCACAAATTATTTCATTACCCTCAAAACAAGTAAGTACCAACAAATTCGGCCACGGCTCGGCCGGACGATCACAAGCGCGCATAGTCAAAGGCTCGCTGAAGGGCCCTCAAAGCACCTCCTCCTTCAGACCCTCGAGTGGAAAGTCTACAGCACTCCACAACGATACAATGGAGATGAAATTTTATGGATTTTTCAACAGCCTTTCAACATAAAGTGGGAGTTTTATTTTGATAGATATGTTGGGTGTTGTTTGATTTCTGCTTTTTGATGTTGAGTAAGAGAAACGTTTAATTTAATATCGTAAATAGGTTTTAAATATCAATCGCTTATAAGACTCGTTTCCAGTAGAATTATGGACAAATCGCGATAGTTCTAAATCATTTGATTAATGTTTTGGTTTAAATTAAATTGTGTGAAAAGATTGTCGAACTGTTGCTATGTTAGTCTGTATGTAAGGCTTTTACGGCTAAACCGCAAAAGCTATTATGATAAAATTATATTATAAATCAGTGTGTAGATAGTTGAAGATTTAGGTTCCAATGTAGTCCCCTTTTTTAATCAACCCCTGTAAACTTTTTACTGAAATTACAAAATAGCTAGTAACTGTAGTAGTAATACAAACTTAACAATAGTGTGCCATCTTAAAGTGAAATTATTTGTAGAAACCTTACAATAAACAAGATAAGTGTCTAATTAAAGAGAACTTTGCCTTTTCGTCTAAATAAATACCTCTTTTAGTTACTTTAATCACAGCTGTCCTATAACTACTGACCTATTTTTTTTTACAGTTAATCACAATTTCTCAAAAAATATCATATTCCTTTCATGTTTCGACCTTCATCTAATTGCATCAAATATGTATGTGTTGTGAGCAACCTATATAAATAAATGAATATTTTTATAAATAACACTATATAACAGCAACCATTTACACGCATATAAATACATTAGCCACACAATTTAGTATGATATAACATTAACTAACAATCGTAAACACTAGACCATTCGCGATCTGTTTGTTAAACTAAGTCAATATTAGCCGAGCAGGTTGGCGCTGGGGTGACTTGAGTTTGAGTGGTAAATTATTGAGTAACTACTTTAATTGTTTGTGGCACTTACTTACTAATAAAACCAACCTATAAATCTCACTATACGCTACTAATATAAAAAATGCGAAAGTTAAACAAAAATAAGTCTGTCTGTATGTTTGTTACATGATCACACAAAAAGGACTAAAAGGATTTTAATAAAATTAGGTGCAGGGATAGATTATAACCTGGAATAACACATATGATATTTTTTATCCCGGAAAATTATTTCACGCTGACGATACCGCGAGTAAAATCTAGTATAAAATATACTTAATTTTGGGTAGGGTTTTATTTAACCCTATACGGTTAATGTACTAAACACTGGAACACTCGCGATCTGTTTGTTAAACTGAGTCAATATTAGCCGAGCAGGTTGGCGCTGGGGTGACTTGAGTTTGAGTGGTAAATTATTGAGTAACTACTTAAATTGTTTGTGGCACTTACTTACTAATAAAACCAACCTGTAAATTTTAGCTTATTCTAGCCCAGCCTTCCTAACTTCTTCCAACTGTGTTGGAGATGGCTTCCATTTTCACCAGGTGCAGCTGATATTTTGCATAGAGCGACACGGTGACTTATCGGACCTTCACATCCCAGTTAGCTGGGCTACAACACTTTACAACATTTTAATGTGCCTTCCGAAACACTAATCTTACTATACGTTACTAATATTAAAAATGCAAAAGTTTAAAAAAAATGTATGTCTGTATGGTTGTTACTCAATCACACAAAAAATACTGAACGGATTTTAATAAAATTAGCTGCAGGAATAGATTATAACCTGGATTTTAATACATAGGATATTTTTTACCTAGTAGAATCTTTTCACAGTGACGATGTCATAAGAAAAATCTAGTATAAGATATACTTAATTATGGGTAGGGTTTTATTTAACCCTTTATGGTTAAATGTACTATCTAATAATAGTAAACGCTTCACCATTCTCAATCTGTTTGTGAAACTGAGTCAATATTAGTGTAGCAGGTTTGCGCTGGGGTGACTTGAGTTTGAGTGCTGAATTATTGGGTAACTACTTAAATTGTTTGTGGCACTCACTGCTGAAGTTTTTATAGTGCTCTTTAAAAACAAGTTGTTAAGTAAGTATTTGGTTTTTTAGCTTGTTTTGGAGGTTGATTTCCGTCAAATTATTTTTTTGTTAATATCTCTGACCTGTGGTTACAAACTTGAAAAAGAAAGATAGTGTTTCAGAATCTTAAGATCCAGTTTTGTGACTTACAAATAAGTCTTTGTCTTTGTCTTTGATAACATAACTGATATTTGACAGATACAGTGACATGTTGAAAAAAATATGTCAAACTCGAACCCGGTTTAGGGGTATTTTTATATATCGATGACGTTTACACTACAAAGACAGTGATTTTCACTTATTCAATATAACTTTAGTTTTTAATAAACCAAAGCTTCTATTCTTCTAGCCATAAAAATCAAAGGCACAATTACGAAATATTCCGAATTGACAGTAAAAAGCGGTACCTTCATCCCCGTAACGTGATAGGGAGTGACAGTGACGTGGGTACCTTGTTACCTGTCTGGACTGACCTCGCCTCTATAAGAATATACATTTAATACTGGCTATTTTTGCCTGGAAGGTTTTTTACTGTTTCTGTACAGGTTTAAATGGAAACGTAATACAAGGTAATGGAATAAACCCGGGTTGTAGGAAGGGGATATTTTTTGAAGTTGACTTTAAAAAAATTCTTAGTAGTGTTTAAACTAAGTTCTTAAGTTGTTTTTTATTTTGATTGTTATAGCTTGCTATGTATATAGATTTTTATGTATAAGAGTGCGTGCAAACACATAATATCACGCATGATACGCTAAAAGGTGTGGGCAGAGGTGTCTGAAATACGTCCGCGTTTCACCGTTTTCAGTGTTAGTCTTATATAAAACTGTTTTCTATGGTTAAACCATTTTTTATGCTACTTAAATATGAGTAAATCATATTTAATTACAGTATCGCCGACTATATCAGTTTTTTCTTTGATGACTTAAAAGTCGTGTGGCGAAACTTGAATAGATTAGAAGTGCACCGTACATAGAAACCAAAAACACATATACGTAAATACAAAAAATGGCGACAGTTTTTTAGAGTCTTAAGCCAAGATCAAAAATACTATTTCATTTCGATGCACTTCGAAACTTTATTAAATTCTAAAAATATTACATCGGTGAAAAAGTCTTTTCGCATTATAGTATGTATGAACTTGTAATAAAATCTCTTACTTTGGCTTCAAGAATCACAAATGAGTACACGGTTCATTAGGTTTCTTTCAGTGAACTCGTGAGGAACCCAAATATCGAGCTTTTTTGTGTAGACAAAAGATTTTATTACAAGTTCATACATACTATAATACGAAAAGACTTTTTCCCCGAACTACTATGTTGTTAGTACATAGCACACATACAAAGTAATCCACTAGTGATTGAATCATTGACTATTTAGCTAAATTTGGCACGCAACATATAGACCTATTACTGTCTAACCCAATTAACTAATGACTATTGAGAATGCTTGCTCGATTGTGATGAAAATAGTTGGGTGTTATGCCACAGTGATTATGTACTTAACAACAATGTACCTATATGTATAATAGAATAATTTTAGTGTATTTAAAACTACTATTTTTAATCAATTATATTTAAAACTCCTTCGTTAGTGACTGACTGACTACTCTGCGTAGAAAATAGAAATTTGGTATGAAGATTCATTAGGAAGTGTAAAGAAGCACTAACCCCCGGTTTCTGAGGTACATTTAGCGGTAGTTTATCTATTCAATAGCGCCGAAACTCATATAAAAAAACGCTAATTTCACCCCAAAGCTGCGGGCGGACAGCTAGTATTATTATTAAATTAATTAAGGCTCAGAGGTTGAAGCTATAAACCATAGGAAGAGAGTATTTTTCTCACGATATCTAGATAAAGGTCCACTTTTTCATAATTTTAATATCTCAAAACGAATTTTGAATCCTTGATAGGTTTAAAAATTAAGTTATTCGTAACAAAGAAATGAAAAAGCAGTAATAATTAAAAAATAAGAAAAGAGTCCCAGTTGAACTCTTTAAAGCTTTCTTCCTATATTTTTACTTTATATACAACTACTTATAAGGAGAAAATGTAAGCAGTAAGTATTTTCACCTGTCGTCCGATTTCTATAATTATTATTCGGTCCTGTATGAAAAGATGTATGGATGTGAATAAAACAAAAGAATTGTGTAAGGATCGTACCAAGTTGCGTTCTTTGATCTCTACCTACCCTTATAGGAAAAAAGTGTTATTCTTCTTCTTATCGTATGGTTAGTGGTCACGACTGTTATCTTGATTGACAACAACCGGGACCAGTGCCCTCCGAAGCACGGAGACACCCAGTTTAAATACCACTATACGGTCACCCATCTATGGAATGACCGCGCCAAAGGTTGCTTAACCCACAGGTCATTTACCGACCGGTGAGCGCAACTGGCTATGGGTGCCTCAAAAGGTATAAATTATGTATGTACTAGGTATTTAATATCCTAAACAGAAACATAACAATCTTACAGAATTCTATCAAAAAGCAACATAAACTGTGTATAAAATGTACATTTTCCGAGCGCGACGGAAGTGAGAGGAAGACATTGCTATCTCAAGTCCTTGAATACACTGAATAAGGCTTTATTTCACAGAGCTTTTGTTTTTCACTCGATATTGAAGGTTTTTGTAACGCCTACTGTATTTCCCTGATGACTAGAAACGTGGATTTATGACTGTATTTAGGTAGAATGTTCGAGATAGGTTTCATATTTCTATACTAGGTTTCCAGTTGCAGCTTTGCCCACGTGTAATTTCAGTCCCTGCGGACTGGTATTTAAAAAAATCTTTTCTTAGTGTTCTTTTGCACTCTCCAAGGTAGACATGCTAATTTTCGGGTTCTTGCGTACAGTAGTTTCGGCTGTGCGTTATTTGTCAGTCAGTCAGAGAGTCACTAGGTAACGGAAGAGTTTTAGATATACCTACAAATTTCTATGTAGATTTTCTAGGTAGTTTGTTAAAAAAGAAAGGTAACTTATGTATTCAAAAAGGCCAAGAGTGTCTAATCAGCAGTATATTATGTGTAATATTCTAAAGCTGCAAGTATTTTTGAGGTAATCCATGCTTTGAGGATTTGTACTCTCGCAAGTCTCACGATTAGAAAATGTCGTGCATGGGCATATTTTTTCTCTATTACCTACTTATACGAGTAAATTATTTCTGTTAAAAAGGTACTGAAGGTTTTTTTAACCTAAAAAAAACGATAAATACCTACATAATAATAAAATTATTTTACGCGTCTTAAATTTCAAGTAGGTAGATCTAAGTTTTAGTTCTTGCATGTTATTAAAGCAACCTTGCATAAATTTAATTATGCAAAAAATCATAGTAAAATTTAATATAAGATATTTAGTCCCAAAATGAACCCTCCACACACCCCATAATAAGGTATTTAACCAGCAAATTATAACAGAAACCAGTGCCAACCCCCAAACATTGCAGGGTTTGACCCATTTTACCGACCCCCAAACGTTTACCATTTTGATTAAGGTGTGAAATGTTATCGATCCCACCATCCCCACCCCTTGGTATTGTCACACCCTACTTCATACTTGCACTCATTATTTTTGATACTTTAGAAAATATTTTGAAGCTGAATAATGTATTTTAAAAGTAGCTTAAAGCTCATGTACTTTATATACTTTTTATTATTGAAATTACCAGCCTATGTCGTCATTTTGACGATTTAATTAACGACCGTGTCAAAAATTTATGGAAAACAGTTTAGTCGTTTTTAGGTTCAAAAAGGATGAACAACGAAATGTACATGTGTATTTATTACTAGCTGACCCACGTGGCTTCGCTCGCGTAGATTGTTTCGTTTCCTATTTCAGCAGCCAAGGGGATGATTTTTTACTTACTTTTTCTAACGGGTTGTTATCTGTCTTCCGGCCAAATTTTATCCAAATTGCTTCAGCTGTGATGAAATGAGTTGCTTATGTACTCATATACTCTACTACTTTACTGTTTGAAACCTGGCTTAACATCGTACCTACTTTTTTATTCAGGAAATCTTTTTACGATTACTTTTTATTTAAGAAATCGTGTTCAGAAGTAAGTTGAATGAAATACATTTAACCATCGACTGCTGACTTCGAGACACATGTCTCCTCTTCAAATTATTGAAAAGCTAGGCACTCCAAGTGCAGGTTGGACACTTAAGTACACATTAGTATATTTAAAATAAAATACTTTACACCTATGTAACGTAATACCTTACATTAACACATAAATTCCGTATGTAAGTAAGTAATTATGTAAATGTGTTTCAAACGTGAGATGTATAATGTTACTTAGATTACTGCCTACACCTTGTTTCCTTAAGAGCCATGTATTACGTGTTCAGCATTAATGAATACATGAGGATCATTATTTATGTTGATTTTTTGATTAGGTATCGTGATTTGTAAGTCCCCAACCCGCACTTGGCCAGCGTGGTGGACTCAAGGCCTAACCCCTCCCACATTACGGGAGGAAACCCTTGCCCAGCAGTGGGACATTAATGGGTTAAATTTATCGTGATTTGTGATTTTATTTTATGCTACTACATTTTTCTTTTCCAGAAGCCGACAGAAAAGTGATTATTTTAAATACGACTCTTTGAACAAAGTTAACGAAATAAAGGACATTTTAAATTTGTATTTTTTGTTAAAACGGCTAGTTCTATTGGTCTAAGGGGTTTGACTTTTGATTGGGAATGTTAGGAATGGTTTTTTTTGGATTTGGGAAAAGGATTATGAGATTTTTTTTAGGAAAAAGCAAGCGTCTATTGCAGCTGGGAGCTTAGACAATCTTGTTTTGTTAAAAAATGACAGTTAGTCAAACGGAATTTTATATAAATCTATCGGTTATGTCTTGCAAAAAAGTCAGATGCGTTGTACTTCTAATCGGTGGTTCTGTATGACAAGATGTATGGATGTGAATGAAGCAAGGGAAGTTTGTTAAGATCGTACCAAGTGGCCTTCTTCTTTTTCTTCTTTATTAGAAAAAGGCGTGATTTTACGTACGTATGTCATTGTATGTATGTATGTACAAAAATTCAGGCGCCACATAGATAAGACATTTATTCTCTTCCCACTGCATTGACGAAAAATAGAGATAATTAGAACCAAAAACAACGTACTGTTATCTTCACGGTGTTTTATAAAACTATATTCAAGCAATGTTTCTAGTTTTTAAATGCGTATTAAAATTTATTTAAATAACTTGCGATAGGTTTTCAAAACATTTGAGTTAGTATTTACATGATGATAATGAAGGAAATACTTTAATATAGGTAGTTATATTTTAAATAATGCATAATATAATAAGTGCTTAAAATTACAGCTTTTAAAATTATTAAACCAGTTTCATTTTTACGAAGACACTATCTGTTGACAAAGAGCAAAAAAATATTAACCGTACAAAGGTATTGTATGGTTAATATTTCTTTATTAACAAGTACCTAGCCATGTACGTAAAGGTTAAATAATTTTATCTTAATTTAAAGGTTTTGAAATATTTCCAGACCGAAGTCATGTCGCAGGAACTTTGCAAACAATGAACATAAAGTACAACCACGCCCGTCATAACTGTTTGTAAAATACACAAGATAAAGTGTACCGCGTGGAAATCGAACCTACAACCTTCCACTGACGTCAGTTCATCTTATTCCGTTCGACATTTATCATCCTCTCACTCAATTGGTTAGTTTTTCTCGTGTCTCTTTGTAAAATCCAGTAGCCTTTTAACCATATCGGGTTACTATTTTTACTCCTACGATGTAAAACAAGCCTTTAGCAAGAACGAAACCACGTGTAATAATTTCAGTAGGTGTCAGAAGTACACACCCACATTTTAATTATACCTATTTGTTAAGTACATCAGCACTGAAATTAGTTTTTATCTAAATATTGCACTTGTAATTTCGTCGTTCATTATCAGAGCATTTGCGCGGCCTTGGGCCCAATACCCATCATGTTGTACATGTAATCTGTCTTATACATCACCCCACGTTATCAGTAAAACTACCAACTGATAACGCTTTATCAATACATGTTAAAATCTTGCAAGTTCAATGGCATAAAATTTGATTTTTCATCTTAAAACACGCAGAACAAACTCACAGAAAGGTGTGAATAACGAAACGCACATTTCTTTTTTTTTGTCGCGAAATAAAAAAAAACTGTAAAAAATACGTTAAATAAATAATAAGTACGTTAATAATTCTAAAATGAGTATTTGATAAGTATTTTGTATTTTTATTCCATGAGAATAAGTGAGAATCGGTACGAAAAATGTAGACAAAACAAAGAAGGTTGCACAGCCTAAAATAAACTTTTCCGTTTCAAATATTTAAAGGGCCTGAATTAACGATTGTCGGAGTCTTAAAATAAGAGCAGCCAGTCCACTTGATACTTGAATAAAATAATTATCGAGCCGTGTCTACACATTCCCGAATTCCATTGTTCGCTCACGTTTGATCAAAGAAAATTCCACCCTAAATAAAAATTGCTTCGAACCAATGAATTAAAACATCCACCATTTTAATTAAACGTTTGCATACAACGAAAATTGTTCACGAAAAGTATTTTAATAAAGGACATTACCTGTTTGACGATCAGCCTCGCGACCCTGGGACTCGCGAAGGTGACGAAGCCGTAGCACTTGGAGACACCAGCTCTGTCGTAGATGACCCTGGCCGCCGTCACCGTGGCGAACCCGGAGAAGAACTTCCAGAGGTCTTCATCCGTGGTCGTCAAAGAAAACCCACCCACGAAGATCCTATTGTGTATAACAGTCCCGAATTTGGGAGCGTCCGAGGGCGGGAGGGTGTCGTCCGTGTCATCCTCGGGAGAGTTCAACAAAGCCTTCAGCTTCTCATGAGGATCTGCCGTCTTCCTGTTGTTGGCTGTGCTTTCTTCCACCATATGAGCGCAACTCGCGGACTCGCTACGTATGTACCTCTTAACTCCACTCTCCATTTTTCCTTGCACTGTTTTTAACACTAATATAACATGTTCCCTTGTTTACTTAACTAAAATCACTAGCGGCAACTAAAAGGGCACTGGTAGTTCACACGAAAAAACAACTGATTGTCTGTAACGCGAGGTTTTATCGATTACGGTGGCACTTATGTTGTATAGGTAGATTTTGTGAGTTGCGCGTTGAGAGCCGAGATCTGACAGACACACGGACGTTATTCGAGCGATGTTTAAAAAAAACAAGCAAGATAACAGTGTGTGATTTGAAGATTTTTTAGATACGCACTATAAATAGAGTTTGAGCTATTGTCGACCGCTATTTTTACTAGGCGAGGGAAGTAGGTCAGCGGTTGACACCTAGCGGATGAATATTCTTAATGGTTCTTATCTAAGTTAAGTTTAGTTTAGCTGCGTTAAGTATAGGTGGCGTGATCGTTATCGATAATAACCTGGTGATGCAGCGATGGCATTTATCTCAGTCTCGTGCATTTAGTGAGAGAAATTAATTATTGTTAACGTTTTCGACTTGTTATCACTCTGAAATAATAGATACCAATAATTTTAGTTTAACTGTTTCAAAATAATTTTGTCTAATTTGACAGCATTACGCGTAATTTATTTATTATCTAATGAAGCAAGCTATTTTTGTTTGCTAATAAAATACAAAGTGTTAATCTCTAAAGCAATAACAAAACGTTTTTGACATTGGTAAATGTTGCAACTTTTTAAAATTTCCTTTAAAAAAGGTAAATATTAGTTACTAGAGATTTTGATTTATAACACAAAATTAAAAGGTGTAATTTAATATAGTTGATGATGGCTATGGATTTTTAATTTCTCAAATGATGTTAAGCAAAAACAGCTATGACATAGATCAGCACGATTTTGTTGTTACATTGGAAACAAAGTGAAGCTAAATTTGTATAAATATGATTAAAAGACTGACAAAATTACTAAATATCTGAATTGATATGTTTAGACTATTTTAAAGTGTTAACCATTTTTCATAATTCAAATCTGCAACAGGTGTCTAATATTTACAATCATGGCAACACCGCTATCCTTATGTCATTTCATTTAGTGCAAGTACTTGCAGTTTTTTTTGTTGTTTAGATTTCTTTTGCAATTTTTCATGAACTAATTTCCCAAATAAACATATAATGAGTGCGTAAACGGTCACATTGTGATGAAACGTATGACGAGAGTGATATAAGTTATTGTTTGGTGGCGTGTCAACTGGTTGAAATCAAGTTATGTGCAGTTAATTCCGATTAATTGGATTATCAACTTTCGTTCAGTGATTCTTTAAAAAGGTAAGTGTTCATGTTGTAATAGTGTATTGTAACATCCTCAATTAAATTTACGATAGAAATAATAAGCCGTGGCGTTTTAAATGCAGAAAAACGGTGTTATTTGGAGCATCGCGCTTGTACTAAAATGTTTTCATTTTACCTTCAATTTTTTTATAAAAATAGTGCGATGCGCGTAATAAGCCGGTTTTATTTAAGAATGTTAGTGTTTATAACCGTGTTCTGTATAAATATAGCGGCAAAACCGGTTGTGGGGTAGAGAGTTTGACTTAAAAGTTATAGTAAACATTTGAACTGAGTTCTTATTTAAACTAACATAAGACTCAAAATGCGGTGGCAATTTGAGTTCGATATTGTTGTTTGAAGTGAGAGTAGGAACAAATTATAAATAAAAACATATGGCTATTGTTGTGACACTTTGTTTTGCTTTGTAAATAATTTAATTAGATTAGTTGCTTGTTGAGGTAGGCTCTCTGCTTATTGTCAATTAAATAATGTTTATATACAATCATACCACACCATTCCTTTTACAAACTTTTTTGTAACAAACAAACATACATAAAATCAAGTCTAGTTCCCATAGGGGTAGATTACTATATATTAATTCAGGCCATATGGACTATTCATGAAAATCCATTTGGTTGTTTTCGTGCGATACAGCAGTTAACAAACATCTTTAAGATTTTAATATTAACAAAATGTTAAAGTAGATTTTACTTTTATTAACCAATTTTTCCTTTGGTATGATTAAATTTAGCTGTTTATGCCCCAGCAGAATGTATTAAGTAGTGCAATGATCGAGACTAATGCCCAAAAGTATATAAAAGTACTAAAGACACTAAATATAACTAGCGCAAATCATTGCAAATTACTGGATGTTCTCTATAAAGAGTAGTAACACTGCATACAAACATAATATCACTCATGTTGTACCCGAAGGTATAAGCAGAGGCGTACGAAATACACTCACATTTCACCATAAACAATGTTAGTCCCATGTATTATGAGGCAAGCCTATTATCATTTGCGAGACATGTCTACAAGCACAATATTTATTATAGTGCTACTACTGTAACACTACATTAATATAAATATACTATAATAGAGCAATTTTAGTACTTGACCGAGTGTTACGTACCAAATACACTAATACCTACCTAAGTAGTTACCTTGGTTGAAATATTCAAGGTTATTTTCATTCATTGTTTGTTATTCTTTTCTCTGTAAATATAATGAATACAAGTAAAATATCCATTTTATGTGTACTTTTTATTTGTTTGTAGGTATTATACTTATTTATCATTGATCAGATATTAAGTCCATCAATGACCTCTTCTCACTGAAAAACTTAGTTCTGTCATGACAACTTTATATAGCCAAATATCGTCCGTTCACTGCAACAGTGAACAAATACCTTGGTATATATTTGTTTAATTCAAAAGATCTGTGTGTTACAGTTGATGTTTGTTATAAAAATGAGCCTGATTTGGAAGTGCAGTGGTGGATTCATAACTTTTTCATCATAGGACCGATGCCATTGAGTTACAGGTAGATTACAAGGTTACACTTGCATTGTTTTCGTTTTAGTGTATTTCCAATGATATAATGCTAGCTCCTAAAAGATATTACTATTATTTCAATGCCTAGGTACTTATCTCTTCTATTTTTTATGAAGAGATTGGTGATCATGGTGGTCTCAAGGTCTAACTCCTCCTTAATTCAGGAGACTCTTGCTCAGCAATGGGACAGTCATGGGTTCAATAAATTATAGGCAATCATTGCCTTTTATTTGACTCATAGAATAAGTTATAGTAGCCACATACCTATGTATGTATGTTAGAAATGTTAACTCTCAATTTGTATATGTTAATATTTAATGGTTAGTTTATGCATTATGTATCATTCTGTGAGTCAGGGAACTGATTTAAATAATTAATTATAATTATAGATAACAATTTGTGTGTCATCATATTGGAAAAAATGACAATCATTATGATACATATCATATTACGCCTTTTTCCCCATAGGGAAAGGCAGAGACTAAAGAACACCATTTGGACTGATCCTTACAAACTTCCCTTGCGTTATTCACATCTATATATCTAAATACTCCAGGCTACTATTGAGCAATATTTCTGATATACCTAAATTAAAAAACCCAATATCATTTTACGCGAATCGGGAATCGAACCAAAGACTGCTTGTACGGCAGTCTCGCATCCACTACCGCGTCACAGAGGCCGTCTATTTCAATACCATTGCCATTACATTTGAGTCTATGAGTCATTGACCATTACGCAATCTATACTAATATTATAAAGATGAAGAGTTTGTTTGTTTGTTTGAACGCGCTAATCTTAGGATCTACTGGTCCGATTTGAAAAATTCTTTCAGTGTTAGATAGGTCATTTATCGAGGAAGGTTATAGGCTATATAACATCACGCTACGGCCATTAGGAGCGGAGTAGCAATGAAAAATCTATACTAATATACTAGTACTAATACTAATACTATACTAATACTAATATATAATAATATTATAAAGATGAAGAGTTTGTTTGTTTGTTTGTTTGTTTGTTTGAACGCGCTAATCTTAGGATCTACTGGTCCGATTTGAAAAATTCTTTCAGTGTTAGATAGGTCATTTATCGAGGAAGGTTATAGGCTATATAACATCACGCTACGGCCATTAGGAGCGGAGTAGCAATGAAAAATGTTACAAAAACGGGGAAAATTATGTGACGCAAGCGACGTTGCGCGGGTCAGCTAGTGAACAATACAATTAAGCCGGGGTTTTCCTGTACCGTTATAAGTCATTATACAGTCGTAATCAGCTCGTAGTAATTTAAGGAAGTAGAATACATTTTTGATAATGGGGATTATGTGGCGTAGGAAATAAAAATGTCCCGGGAACTATTAAATAAAACTGTTAAATTGAGCTAAGCAGTAGCAGAGTATTGTGTCCTCTACATACATTGACTATCAGTCTAATTACCTACTCTTTAGGAAAAGTCAAAAACACATTTTAGTATAGAAATATTACATAGTGACGTCACGGTGTCTTAATTTCGTTGGTATCAAATGTTTCGTTCTGCAATAATTACAATTTCAACATTATTTACCAAAAAAATTGGTTAGTGCGAGCTTTTTGGATAGAATGAGTACAAGTCTAATATTATTTTTTTTCGTTAACCCAGTCTACCCAATTATCATAATCTTGTATTATGATTTGGTGGTTAACAAATAGATAGCCGATTTAAATATGATGCATAATACATAATATCGCATATTTTATACCCAAAGGTGCAGGCAAAGGCGTATGAAATACACAATTTTTTTTCCAATAACAATGTTAGCCCCATGATAGAAATTTTCTGATATAAATTAGAAAAGACGTGTAACACTTTTTCCGATCGGGAAATCGAATCCGACACCTGATTAAAAGCCGGATACGCTATCGACCGCTGCAGTGGCATGATCACGTTGCGTCTCGTCTTTCATCCGTCGTGTCCGTCGTGTCCGTTGCGTCCATTGCGTCCATCGTGTCCATCGCTCATATATTAGGTCGGAGAAATAGTATTTTCATCATTATAGTATGTATGAACTTGTATTAAAATCTTTTCTCTACACAAAAAAGCTCGATATTTGGGTACCTCACGAGCTCACTGAAAGAAACCTAATGAACCGTGTACTCATTTGTGATTCTTGAAGCCAAAGAGATTTTATTACAAGTTCATACATACTATAATGCGAAAAGACTTTTTCCCCGACCTAATATAATAAAACAGTACATTATCTACCGGAAGTAATTCAGACGGTAATTATAAAGAGAGTTCTTTTATCAACTTACTAGCTGGCATGCGCAACTTCGCTTGCGTCACATAAGAAAGAATAATTTTCCCCGTTTTTGTAACATTTTTTTACTGATACTCTGCTCCTATTGGTCGTAGCGTGATGATATATAGCCTATAGCCTGCCTCAATAAATAAGCTATCCAACAGTAAAGATTTTTTCAATTCGCATCAGTAGTTTCTGAGATTAGCGCGTTCAAACAAACAAACTCTTCAGCTTTATAATATTAGTATAGATTTTAATACTTATAATGAACTGTCTACTTGATAGTATTTGACTTGAAGTGTTACTTGACACTTGAAGGGTTTGAATAAACCTGCAGTTTCACAACCGCAGGTGTTGTGTTACAATACGTTTGCAAATAATGAAATACTCTGCTTATAGCCACTTATTTAATTAGTTAAGAAGTAAGGGGGATCGCTTATGAGGATTCTCTGACAAGTAACTCGGGAATAAACCTTAGTTAGGATTAGGACTAGCACGGCATTCAGTAGTCTATTATTATTATTATGTATGTCTGTTCATTATCTCGGGACTATAGAGTCCCGGACTTTTAGAAAGCGTGCGTGGGGCCGAAGCCAACAAGTAGAGGCCCATTTAGACAGCTTTAATATTCAAAAAGTATGTAAGGTGTCACAATCCGGTGACTATCCCTGTCTACACTATAAAGTGCATCCAAGGACAGTCACCGGACTGTGTGGGACTATGGCAAAACTAAAGGGAAAAACTACTTGGGCTATTGGATGAGGTGCTTATGGACCGGGAAACTAGGAAATTACGGGAACTATGGCGCCTGCCGATAACTATGTTAAAAACATGTAAAAGTGGCAGACGGAGACTCGCCAACTCACAAACTGGGCCCCCTAAACTAGTCGCTGGACGTTAAACTCTGATCATTTGCTCCCTGAGGGTCCGGCATCACTGGCCCACTAGCCACTTACGCTCAGCATCCGTCCTCCGAACAGAGTGGGAGCTCTGCTCTCGCGACTCCACTCTGGACGGCCAATGAAGGCAAGCCAGAGGCGGGGGACCGCTTCCTCGTCAGTTTTCACTCCGACCAGCCAACTAAGGCAAGCCGGAGATGAGGAAGGGTGACTTCCCCCTGGAGCACTCAGGTACCGCGGGGTCGCAACTCCCCGTCACCTCGCCTCAAGGTGCCCTGCGGGCTTATTATTATTATTATTATCTAGCCTGTTTCTGTGTCCCACTGCTGAGCAAAGGCCTCTCCCCTAGACTTCCAGACCCCTCGGTCGCTTGCTGCTTCCGGCCAATCTTCCAGGAACGCGTCTATGTCGTCCCGCCATCTCCGTTTGGGCCTTCCCCGTTGCCGCCGACCATCTTGTGGCACCCACTTCGTGGCTATAATAGCCCATCTCTCAGGGTGCATCCGGTGAACATGTCCGGCCCAATTCCACTTTAGCCTGGCGGTTTGTTTGCCCACATCGGTAATACGCGTTTTGGAGCGTAGAGAAGAGTTTCGGACGCGATCCGTCCTTTTTACTCCAAGAATGCTACGCTCCATAGCTCTCTGGCAAACCTTCAATTTGGACTTCTGAATCTCAGTCAGGGACCATGTTTGGGCACTGTAGGTTAGGATGGGCAGTATACACATGTCGACGAGTTTCCGCTTTAAGGTGATTGGAAGGTTGCCCTTCATTAGATGCTTCATGGACCAGAAGCTCTTCCAGTAGTCTATATAAAATATATAAACCATCACTCCACCAGCAAGCTTCAACCATTTCTTATTTCGACTCTTCACCAAATATGACTCCTGAACCAAAATTCAGGTTGTTTCTTTCAGAAAAAGGTTGCTTTAGGCTTAACGCAAACTAGTGGAGACGCGGCAAAGATTCTGAGAAATAAATCTATTCTATCTTTATTTTTCAACCTAGTGTCAAAGATGTTTTAACCGCCCGGAGATCTTTAAAGACTGTTATTCTAGTAACTAGATGACAATAGGGACCGACTTTTTACGTGCCAATCTATTTGAAATAAACCTCAACTCCTAGGACATGTGGATTAGATCAAGGCAGCACATGTGACTGTGACATGCACTTCCTTAGGTTCGGGTTGGGCCTTAGACCAAAGCGGCGGCATTGAGCACAACATACTATTGCTAGAGATGAGATTTGATTTGAGATTGGAGCAGTCGTTTAGGTCACCACGCCGCTCCCAATTCGTCGGGAGGTAGTGGGCTCGATTTCCACACGGGGCAATTATTTGTGCGATCCACTAATCATTGTTTCGGGTTTGGTTGTACTTTGTGTCCGTTTTTTGTATGTTTGTAAGAGTCCCCGCAACACAATGAGCATGCTTAGTTAGCTTAGTAATGCTTAGTTGTCTTTAAAAAAAATAAGATTTTCTTTGTAAATTGCCATACATAATGGTATTTCATACACCTCAGTCCGCACCTTCAGATACAACAAGCATAGATAATTTTATAAATAAATGCAAAAATCAATAAAAGTCATTGTAATAAGGTTACAGTGATTTGTTTACAAGCCGTCAGCGTTGTTTGTCTCGCTCCAAGGTAGTTGTCCTGTGGGTTATCGGTAATGGGCCTGACCTTCCAGGGTCTCACGTCATAAATCGACCTAGACGGACCGGTGCGCCTGTACTGAGGGACTAGGTTCAGTGTCCGTTGGGAACAAGTTTATGTGGTTACTGACTGAATTTCCATTTGACTACAAATGCACGAAATTAGTAGAAAAATCGATGACTTTAATTGACAATGTCCGTGGCGCAGTGGTTAAACTTTACAGGTGGGCGTTGAGTCGTTGTTTTGATTCCCATTTTACACTTATCAGCTTCATTTTCAGTGAAAGCAACTTGGATTCTTCTGGATTGGGGTCATTAATGGATCCGAATTGAGAATTAGGAGATTCAGAAAAAATATCCGATATAACTTTGACACAATACTTAGCTTATATGGAAGCCCAAAAAAATCATTGCTGTACCATTGCTGGACAATGATCCTCTGGCATACAGAAGGGTTAAACCTTGGTTATTACCCTTATTCTAATCTTTTGTGGTTGTCGTGTACTTTGCAAACCCTTCAAACGAATACATCTAAAGGCAATCTTTATCCAAACTCTTGAAATTACAGCTGATGGGAGGAATATAATTTCCTAAGAAAACTATACCTTTCACCCATTTTTTAATGTTTTTAATTTTTAGCCCTTACTGTCCTACTGCTGGGCAGGATTCTCCTCCTAAACAAGGGAGTAGTCCTTGTTTAGGAGGAGAATTGAGTCCACCACGCTGACCAAGTGTGGGTTGGGAACTTTGCAGGCATCAGGATAAAATATCATTATTACAAAATGCAAACAATTTATACACTTTCTTTTCCCACGTGACAGTATTTAATAGATAATTAGTAAGTGCAGTTATCTTAGTAAGTAATGTTAACCTTTGTCGTAGTGATAGCAGAGCAATAGACGGGAGTAATGTGTTTGAAACTTTATCTGTTTTGACGAAGGTAGACACATACATGTCATACATACATACATACATAATATCACGCTTGTTGTACTTGTAAGGTGCTAGTAGAGGTGTTTCATACAACTTTGCGTCCTTCGAGTGTAAAAGGAAATAGGTTACTTACATGGTTAGCTATGTGGATATTAGTAGCGAGATGGCACTTTTTTGCACTTTGTCTGTCGTTTACTAATATTAATAGTTTGATACATACATACTCTAATCATAAATTATGTCACGATTATTAGGCCAAAAGGTGAATGCAGTTTTGTATGAAATATACCCAAATTATCCTATTGCCATATACCAAGCATATTATCGAAGTACGGACTATTATAGAATAAGTTAGAATAATATGAATAAGTATATTAGAAAATAAGTCTAATTGAAAACAATTTACTTGACTAAAATTCAGGTAATCGTATATTTTGTGGTTCATTTTCCTCAGTATGACCTTGTAGCCATCTTCGTTTGTCCCTATCGTGTGGTAAGTCAGGTAAGCACTTAAGCAGAACGTAGAATTATTTAATTCAAACATACGTATAAAACTACATATATTAAATCACGAAATGTCAGTAAGGTATGTTTTTTTTTGTTTTTCACACGCGTTTAAACCAATTGTGTTGTTTGATATGGAAACGAAATGGTCCAAACTACTCCGTCCTTCTAACGGTGAAGGAAAACATCGTGATGAAATTTCCTTTATTCATAAAAGCAGTCAAACCCACTTGCCCACCCGTGGCACAGTAATGAGTTTAATTTGTTTGCTCACGAGTGAAGCCACGTAGGTCAGTTAGTAAAGAATATACACTCACCCTTTTATTCATAATCACACTATAAACCTAGTTTAGTTAAAATGCTATTATAATATGTTTTCTCTTTTTCATTTCGCCAAGGAGGGAAAGAAACAAAACACTTTATAAGCCTTTCATAACTTCATATATTTTTATGGATATACGCTCAGTATCGAGGTACGCTGCACGTTTGATAGTTAGATGACGTAAGCCACTACGTCGCTATAGATATTATAATATGACATACCATTTTTATGACTGTGGCACATTGATTTACTTAGTCAATCTAATGGTGAAGAAACGTTAGGTAATAAAAATATATCGTGACTGTATTGATTTTAAAATAAAAACTTGTGCATTATATTATTTTACTTAAATTAGGTAATTTAAAATTTCGTCGTCCGTGCCTAGATTGTCAACAATTTTGTAATTGTCCATTGCGATGTTTTTTTTGAGGCTATAGACCATCATGCTTGACACCACGTGGCATTATACTCACCTTGTTCCAATCGTATCAGTCTACTGTCCCAAGGCGACGTAATAGTGTGTGTACCACTCAATAATTACCCACTTTAATCAACTCCCGCGCAGGTAGTTGGGGACTGCGGGCCATTTCCCGCGGAGCACCTTTAAATTAATTGCACGTAAACAAACAGCATTCAATATGACCATCAAACTGAATAATATAGGAGTGTAAAGAACAAAAATATTTGTTATATAAACATTCTCATTCTATAAACGTTCGCAAAGGCGAAAACCTAAGGCATTAATATTTTTTTTCTAGATACATAGGTTCTAGTCTCAGCCATATGGCTTTCTCTGGTCTCTGCTTATCTGCCTGCCTACGGGAAAAAGGCTTGATTTTTTGTATGCATGTGTAGATAAATAGGTAGGTACCTAATTATGTATGTCGTGTGCGATTTTAGGTAAATTAGAGAGTTCTTTAGAAGGTTCTCGAAAAAATGCTGACCAGCATTTGATGAGCTTGATGTACTTTAATTCCTTGTCCAGTGATCTACTCCTGACAAAAATATTAGCCTTTAACTTTCGACAACCTGTATTTGATACACTACTCTATAATATCGTAATTTTAATACACTTGTTTTTGACTTTCCAGTCCCCACCGTATGCAGTACAATCCGCTGTTCACGAGGGCGGGCGGGGTCGGGCGGCGCGGTGATGGCGGGCGGGTGCGGCTGGTCGCGGCGCGTGGCGGCACGAACACGCACGCTGCGCTCGCTCGTACGTGATACGCAGCGTGCACTCGACGATGTCGCTGATATATTGCATTTTGGTACTGTATCAACCATATTGTAAATCTTTTCGCGATTGAAAAGATTGACTTTCTTACTAGCTCTTCTCATAAGGCTCGCGGTAGTCTATCTACAGCACTCGTACGAATTCGCACCTGCCAAATACAAATACTGATGGGTGCCCTTCATGAACTAGGCTAGGTGCTTTTCGTCTAGGTGCTATTCGAACGAGTGCTCTAGATAGACTACCTCTAAGGCTCTACCCCCTTTCCGAGCTAGTGGCAGATATAGTAATGGTAACGACTATCATAAGTGTCGATATTTGACCTAAATGAATAATGATATGATTTTATTTTGGTAACTTGCAACCGTTTTCAAAGACTTTTGACAGTCGTTACCAGTAACCAGAAGCTTGAAAGTCTGACAACCATTCTTACGGAGGAGCATCATGTTATAACCTAGGTTGTGGAGGGCCGATAGGCAGTCGCTTCGTGTAAAATATTGGTATTCAGCTGCATCCAGTGAGAAGCCTAATCCAACATAATTGGAAGAACGGCAAAGCTTATTTATTCGGCTTATGCCTTTTGTACACGATAATAAATTATTTATATAACCAAACCCAATATAACCCAATGGCCTTTTATTATATTCTATTGTTATACCCTATACCGCTTAATAAGGAAATTTAATAATAAATGACATTGTATAATAAATTGCGATTAGAATAGACTCTTTCACAAGTTGCGATAAGTACTAATAAAGACAGGGGGAAAATAAGACCATGAAACCACAGTGCCGTGCGTCAGACTTTCCTTACTAATATTATAAATGTGAAAGTCTGTTTTTCACGCTTTAACGACTAAGCAGCTGAATCGAATTCATGAAATGCATGGAAATATTATGCCCAAACGGGAGGCACCAAAACTTGAATCTCAAAAATGTTAAAACTAGATTATGAAATCTTGATGACTAAAGACTTGTAGGCTGTAGTCAAGTCTGTTCAAGTGGTACTTTTAAATTACAAACTAGCTCGTGTTAAACAGTTGTTTAAATGAAAATAATCTAAGTCGAACTATCCATTTAGGTTCATTTAAAACAAGGGTTCAATCGTGCGCTAGTTTGGTATTTGGGAGTTCGATTTGACATTAGCTCGAATCTGATTCAATCGAATTCGAATTCAACCTGGATGCTTCCACTGGAAGGTACACTTGTCAAATTAAATATTGTATTTTTCGTAGATCAGACTTAAATCTATATTATGTCCCGTTGTTCCTAGATCCAGATATCCCAGTGACAGTCCAAGAAATTGGCAACCAGGCGTCCCGGTCTACCGCGCTAGTGATCTTGGGCACTTCTCCGGTAGTACGAGCTCGACTGTTGCACTGTCTACTGGGGAGACAGCTGCTGCCTGATCCACCTCCTCGAGGGTGCCGATGGGTAAGTGGAACGTCCAGAAATAAATACTTTTTGGAGGACACATAGAATTACTTTGTTAATCTCATGTAATTTTATGTTTTTTGCAAGAGCTACCAGAACTGTAGCGATAATAAAAAATGCGAGATTATCAGAACCTATTCTCCTAAATTGCTTTTTTTCTTCAGGTAACTGATTTCTTGCAAAGTTTAATGGACCTCATAATACACCAAAAAACTGACTTGCTTGCACAAGATGACGACATGATAGTGGTAGTTTTTTTAAATGCCGACGCTGATGTAGGAACAAAGTTGTCGACAGCCGACTTTAAAGCCTCTGACTAGACTTTGGTGTATACTACTGAGCGATTGAGAATTTTTGCTAAATATCGCAATATAGATTGCCTTGGTTTTTGTATGTTCCAGGTTCGTATCCAGTACGGCAGCAGCACGCAGGTGCACCTGACTCTCGGCAACTCGGAGTTCGAGCTGGTCGAGGAGTTGGAGTGCAACAAGAGACCCTGGGACGTCCTGCCTGTTGAGGTACACTACATAACCTCTAATTACTTTATTTTATTATTCACAAGTCTTAATAACAAAATATTATTAACATTTTTGAACGGCCGGATTTTATCTGATATTCTGATATCTATTGGTCAATTAAAATTTATAAATTTGACCCATTAATGTCCCACTGCTGGGCAAGGGTCTCCTCCCGTAATGAGGGAGGGGTTAGGCCTTGAGTCCACCACGCTGGCCAAGTGCGGGTTGGGGACTTTTCTTGCCCTCAATAAATGTTTTAAACAAATTTTTAGGCATGCAAGGTTTCCTCACGATGTTTTCCTTCATCGTTGGAGCATGTGATAATTATTTCTAATACACACATAACTTCGAAAAGTCATTGGTGTGTTGCCTCGGATTCGAACCTGCGACCACCTGCGTGGGAGATGTCAACTTATACCACTCGGCTATCAATAAATTGAAGAGCCAAATTCGATCTGGGTTCGAATAATGACAGTATCAGTTTGAAAATTGATAACGTGGCTGACAAACTATAAGATATGACTAAAAATATAATATTTATTTGGTGCAAAAATATGTCTTAAGCATACATTTGCCTATAGCTACAAAGGACCCATTGTTTAGTTATAGAATTATTGTTTTTTAGGAAAATATTCATTTTACAACGGGAGCCCATTTTGAGACAGTTAAATGAACTATTAATAAAATTTAAGGATAAACCGTTTTCCTTCTATATATATGCTTTTTAAAGTATAATAATCTCTGTATGATTCAAAATTGCGCCTTTCTGACTCACTAGAAATAAGAAAATATAAAATTACAGAAAATATTTGAAAATCCATCTAAAAAGTAATTAAGACCGAATTGTTAGATTATTTTTGTGACATCTTCGGAAATCATAAATCACTGTGTCTTTGAAAACTGCACGGAGATACGGCCGAAGACTTTGTAATTATATTTTTATGATGCGATGTACTGCTTTCGAATCATCGAATAAAAATAAAAAACCAAGTCCAAATGTCCAATCATTCGTTTCAGGATCTGATCAGACGCGATAAGACTGACTTAACAACAATTTTGGAAGTGGAAATCAGCAACCAGTTCCTCAAAGATGGTCTTCGGATCATTCTTCCACCAGACCTGGACGTAGACCCTGGGATCTCCAGCCACCTGACCCTCAAGAAACTGCACTCAGACCTCTATACAAAGAGAGACAGCATTCTGAAGAACTTCAATCCAGTATAC
The DNA here is from genome assembly GCF_050436995.1 of Anticarsia gemmatalis. Taxonomy (NCBI): domain Eukaryota; kingdom Metazoa; phylum Arthropoda; class Insecta; order Lepidoptera; family Erebidae; genus Anticarsia; species Anticarsia gemmatalis. The sequence continues at coordinate 476,247 of NC_134769.1, forward strand.
CTTTATGGCGTAGATAGAATAGGAAAAAACGTATTTTCAGATAATATTTCAGAAAGTATAGAAACTTCTAGAAGCGAGGAGGATTTTTGGAATACGTTTAATTTGTACTCCATGGCGAGGGTGGGGAAGGAGGGGGGTGATGGAGAGAGTACGGGGAGTGGGGATGATAAGAGAGAGGTGAAGAGGAAATGGAGCGGGGAGAGTAGTGAACCTGCTGTGTTTTCTGGGGAGGTAAGTTTTTTGAGTTTATTTTAAAAAAATATTTAAGCCTGGCTAGTTTTCGTGTACTGAGCTTATAGCTAGTGCAGGTGCTCACTATTCGGTAAGCAGTTACTGAGTTAAGCAAGCTTAGACACGGGGGTTTCATAGATGGTTGACCGCATAGTAATGTGTTAGTTGAGCGTCTCTGCGCTTTGGAGCTAATGTCAGAGCTATACATCTAGCAACTGACACTAGACTATTATATATTTGATTCCCGGAGCTGCAAAAATACACTCTCAGAAGTAGACAGCATTTAAATCAGAAATAGTAATGCAGTCTCAAAACATAGGAGATATTTAACGCCTTTGTTATTTTCTTCATTCAGTATTAAGACTGATAATCAATTTTATTTCCAGAACTGTCTCGACCTGCATCAAATCAAGGAGATCAACCCGAACGCTCAGATCCTGTTCATGCTGTTCTCTGACAGCGAGGACATGAGCAAACCTGAAGAACCTCGTGCTGAAGCAGACAAGAAAGAAAGGAGGATCAATATTGATGCGCTTAAGTGGATATTTAGGTAAGAAGGTAGTAAGATGAGAAGTGATGTAGTGGAGTGACAAAATCAGTGAATGCGTGGCAATATCTTCTTCTCATTTTGAGATGTCTCTCTGTGTGAGATTACTTTAGAATAGTGTTCTTTTTCATATTTTTGTTTGATCGCGGGCGATATGATACTATTGTAGTAATTTTACTTTTGGTTTTCGATTGAGAGTTAAGTCATGTTACATTTCTAAACTATAGGGGTTTTTATACTAAATTGCTAAATGGGTCTTAAACGTGATGAGAATTTTTAGGTACAATACCTTATTTGCTGCCCGCCGATTCGATCGAGTCACACCTATCGTGGTCGCGGGCTGACTCGTGTTTATGTCGTGTTGTTTTTGAGAATAATAAGAAATTAAGACTATAACTTCAGTTGAGATATTTTTAAATAAAAGATCGCTCTGCGTTTAAAATCATTAAACATTTTATTTTCTTCATACCTTATTATCCAAAAATAAAAGCTTTGGTCTCTGCCTACTATTATGGAAAAAGGCGTGATTTTTTCTATATAAAATGTATTTAAAAGCTCAATCTGATTATTCCATGATGAAGTTAAAATGTTAAGATGTTTTCTTACAAAATGCCATATTAAAATAAGGAATGTGTATTGCAGACATAACCAGGAGTCATCACATCAGAAGAGTCCAGAAGACGACAAGCGACTGCATCAGGAACAAACCAAGTTCATGAACGAGCTGATGGACCAGTGGGAGCTTATGAGTAAGTTTTTCTCCTTCTTTATCTGTTATACTATCTAGCCTTGCACTCACCGGTCGGTAAACCAAGTGTGGGTTAAGCAACCTTTGGCGCGGACATTCCATAGATGGGTGACCACTTAATGGTATTTGAATTGGGCGTGTCCTGCTTCGGAGGGTATGTAAAAAGTCGGTCCCGGTTGTTGTCTACTTAGATAACAGTAGTTAAGCCATGTCAAAGGCCTTTCGGGCGGCTTGAACAACTTTGGCACTAGGTTGACCACTAACCATAGGACAGATAAGTGTCAATATTTGACCTAAATGAATAAATGATTTGATTTTGATTCGTTCTGTTACTACAATCCGACAGCTAGTAGAAGACATTGCATGCACGTTTAATGCAGATTATTATTAATAATTCGGTATTTTTCAAAAATATAGTAAAAATAGTTGCAACCTCCAACCAACTAAATTCTAAACCAATTTTCTTTTTACAGCAAGTCCACCACAAAAGCACTACGTTAAAACGCAATACGTAATCCTGAACGATTCAGACCTACGTTCAACAGAGCACAAGACAAGCCCGTACACGGCACCGAACTCCGACACGATGAACGGTAAAGAAGAGAAGACTGTCAAAACTCGTACTGGACTACTGAGCACTATTGTGAAGTTTGCTACAGATTGTTTGCAGAGTTACTTACTGGAGTTTTGTACAAAGTTGAGTGAGGTTAGTCATTTAAAATTCTTGTTATTTGTGTTTCACATTATTTCACTTATAATTTGCATTTCATTTGTGCAAGAGTACGATTATTTTGAGGGTTATTATGGCCAAAAATATAAAACTACTTTGACATTTGACAAGCTTTAAAATGGTATGATTGGTTCTAATAACACGAAAGATAGTAGGTAAATATGAAATATATGAAAATACTTTACTCACACTTTATTTTATAGTGATTATAAGTTACATGGTATCACAGAAGTATTCATCTAGTGCTAGTCTAGAGAAGCCTAAAAATACACGAAACGGGACCCGTTATATTTTGTTATCCATACTATCCATACTAATAATATAAATGCGAAAGTAACTCTGTCTGTCTGTCTGTCTGTCTGCTACTCAATCACGCCTAAACTACTGGACCAATTTGGATGAAATTTGGTATGGATATATTTTGATACCCGAGAAAAGACATAGGCTACTTTTTACTTCGGAAAAATGACGCATTTCCCGGGAAAATTCAGGTGACAAACGAAGTCCCGAATAATCAATATTATAATGACAATTGAATTAACAATATTCCGTTGTCATGGCAACTGTTTTAATGGCGGATATGCCTTAGCGCGACTTCGTTGTATTCAGAGATATAAATAATGTTGAGAATATTTTTGGTGAAAAAAAAGCATATTTCGTTGTTAAGGAATAATTAAGCTTTGTATTAGTAAAAAAAAATCGAGAAATAATTTAGTAGTTTTAGAGAAAACCCCACAAACGTATCATACAAAGTTTTTATTAACCTAAATGCAACATTCTATTAAAAGCTGTGTTAACAACTGTCAGACATGTCTTTCCTCATGATTGTTTCTTAAAAACTACCTTCACGCAAGAACTATTGAAAAACTTTGATAAAATTTGGTAGACAGATCCTACTAATATTATAAATGTGAAAGTTTGTGAGTATGTATGTATGGATGTTTGTTACTCTTTGACGCATATACTACTCAACAAATTAGGATGAAATCTATACTAATATTATAAAGCTGAAGAGTTTGTTTGAACGCGCTAATCTCAGGAACTACTGGTCCGATTTGATTGATTGACATATTCTCTTTTATGTGACGCAAGCGAAGTTGCGCGGGTCAGCTAGTAGTAATATAATTTATTCTAATGTGTGTTTGTTTGGCCGTAACAGCTAAACAGTTATTTTGATACTTAAAACAGTAAAATCTAGATTTCCGTTACTTACACTGCTACTATATTGAAACAATTCTTATCAAAATCTCACTGTTTTTTTTCAGGTGCACGTGAAACTTCTTCAGCAGTTCATTCTGGCGTCGTTCGACATGGCTCGTGAACTGCAAGTGGTGCCTAAGAAGATACAGTACGTCGCCAAACAAGAACAACAGTTGTATGAAGTAAGTACTCATAATTGTATTAAAATATTAGTTTATAATCATTTATTTGGTACATTTTATGAACATGATCTTGTAAAGATAAATAATGTTGTTAAAATGGCTAGAGTTTGATTATATTTTTGGTTGGCTTTGATTAGATTTGAACTAAGAGTAAGCTCAATTTGAGTGTCATCTCAAATTGAGGGTAATCTTTCGACCATAATATCTTATCTTACATTCAGAGATAATGGAAAAATTTCATATTATTATCTATTTTTTAGATACAGAAATTATGTTACAGTGAATGCTTTCAATATATACTTTTTCAATGGTAATGAGATAGAGATATTATAAGAAGAAGACTTAGGTGGTTCTTTTTTGGTATTTTTCAGACGATAAACGAAAAGTTCTCCGAGGGTGACAAGAAGCAAGAATTGTTACAAATAATGCAGGAAGTGTTACAAGAGATGCGATCTGAGGTTAATAACATGGACTGGAGTGTTGATGGTGAGTGTTATAAACAAGAAGTATCACTATGGTCTGAGTGGTAGTTCATACGACTGCAGATCAGATGGGTTCTCGGGTTCAATTTCCGGGTCGGGCATAATGCAGCTAGGATTAAATTTTTAAACAGAAAATCTCAAAGTTTTTTTCGTCCGACCCAGGATTAGAACCTAAGACCTCTTGCGCGGCAGTCGCATACACTACCGACCGTGCCACAGAGGCTGTTGTAAAAGTATTACATGCACCTATGCCTACACCTTTGAATATTATGGGTGTAAGATCACAAATAAAAAATAGAAGTGTACTTTAAAGTTTTGTAAATAACGCACAATTTTATGATTTTTACGGCTAACAAACGATATTTTCTTTTCCAGATCTCCCATGGCACCGCGACACCAGCTTCCAAGTCTCCAACTCTATCTTCTATTCCTCCTCCCGGAGCTCCCCCTCGTTCGTCTCCCTCCGCCCCCCTCCCCCCGACTTGCCCCCCGACCTCCCCTCAGACAGCGAGGAGGCACTCTCCCTCGACACGTACAATTTTGATGACTATGATATCATTGCACAAGATATCAATGATGATTCCTATGGACAGGGTAAGGTATGTATGAAAATGGCTGTATTTTAAGTTTTATTTATAGGATTTTGATAAAATATATAGCGGTTTGTAGGATATTAAATAAGCTTTTTTCCTGTCTACGTTTCATCAAAATCGAACTAATAGTTTTTGAGTTATTCATCCGCAAATACCAGATCGAAATGGATTGCCGCGTGATAAGTAATGACCCATTTTTATGATTTTGTCAACCGATTTGGAGCAAATTAATTTCTATTAATTAGATTAAATAGATAACGTTATACTACATTCAAATTAATCTGCTTAAACTTGTATGACCATGAAGGTGTACAGTGAAAGCCACATTATTTTTTTTTTAATCTTTATTTATTAAGGGCTCCAAACTTTACGAGCTTAAGGCAGCCCCATCACAAAAAAAAAACAAATAAAAATCTACACAGTTACAGTTATCTTCTTAAAACTATGCAATATACAATTATAAACACACTTAGCTTCCTTACTAGCTGGTTAAACTAAAATATTGATAAACATTTCTACGTCTAAATAATTCATATTTTAATTATTACAACTAATGCCACATTATTTTTATATAAATTCTTTTCAACCGTGATTCACATACTCTGCCCTAAGTAGCGCAAAAACTAAATTTTTAGCTTCTAAAAATACTCTGCTCCGATAGCATATTTTCAATATTTTCGCATCATATGGTATTATTTGAATAACTATACAGATTAAGCAGTCACAAATTTTGTTTCCACAGTCACAAGAGTCGCAAGAGTCTCCATACAACATCCGGGTGGAGAACGAGTCGGAGATGTACTCGTTATCAAGCGGCGGCTGGAGCGGCACCTGCACCAGCACCAGGAACATCTCCGTCAAGCAGGCCTCGCTCGATGTACAGCAGACAGGTAGGACAGGCTTCAAAAACGTAAACACTACAAAATTTAATTTCTTTGTTTCATAATACAGAATTTGCCTCTGTACCGCGGTGGATGCGTACGCAAGTGGTCTGGGGTTCGAATCCTGTGTCAGGCCAAAAAGTATTTTCTGAGATTTTCTCTTAAGTATATCTCATAGATAAATTAATTAATGAATGTTACTTAGTTATTAAGAAATAATAAAGGCTTGATTAAACGAACATGCACATTTCATTTAAGGGTTACCACTTACGCATCTAGTAAAATGTTGCCGTGTTAATAAATTTGTCTTTCTGACTTGTGTTGCCAACCACATGTTACCATTATTTAACAATATGAGGCAATGTATTATTTCTTATTTCCAGTTCTATCGAAACTAAGTCAGAAAATAAGTTTGAAGCTAGTCAAATTCGTGGACTGCCTGAAGGTCACATATTTCGGAACTTTACAGAGGTAAGTTAGTTTATACATATATTCATATGAATACGGTTATTTAGCAAAGCTCGGTTTTGTTTTGCACACTACATTGGTTTTTGTATTGTGCGCTACAGTTTTAATTACAATTTGTAACATATCCTAAAATAAGAGTCCTTTTTAGTTAATTAAATATTTTCGTAAGAATAAAATAGTAGGTATTTGTTTTCTTGCTAGATTTTCATCTACCTTTGTTTAGCTCTACTTGGTTAACCTTTATAACAGACTAGCTGACCCGCGCAACGTCGGTTGCGTCACATAAGAGAGAATGGGTTATAATTTTCCCCGTTTTCGTAACATTTTTTATTGCTACTCTGCTCCTATTAGTCGTAGCGTAATGATTAGTAGCCTATAACCTTCCTCGGTAAATGGACTATCTAACACTGAAAGAATTATACTAAAATCGGACCAGTAGTTCCTGAGATTAGAGCGTTCAAACAAACAAACAAACAAACTTTTCAGCTTTATAATATTAGTATAGATATATTTATTTAGCCGTTAAAACGGAACAAACGGTCAAACTTTAGATTTTTTAATATTTGTATGTTCCCAGATGTCTAGAGTCCCTAGAGTCGTCATGCAGACAGGAGCTGGGCGGGCGGCCGGCGAGCGAAGCCATGAGGCAGCTGTTGTCCGTGGCGCGGCAGGTGGACCTGTCGCCGTGCGCCACCTTCCCCATCCTGAGGAGCTTGCTGGAGTCACTCAGGAGGATATTGTATAAGTAAGATTTTAGAAAAAACTTAACTTACTTACTTGAGATAGTCCATTTTTAACACCCGACGCAAAAAGAGGGGTGTTATAAGTTTGCCGTGTCTGTCTGTGGCATCATAACTCCCGAACGGATGCAGTGATTTCAATTTAGTTATTATTGTATTTAAGGTAACTTATGTGCGGGTGTTTATAAACATGTTTGATGGAAATCGGTTGAGCCGTTTAAAAGTTGTAGGGGGTGAAAGTGGGGAGATTAACCGAATGTCTGCAAATTTACTCGGACGGGGTTTCAAATGGCTTAAGTATGATGAGAAAGTTGGTGGTGGGAAAAATCATAGTAAACCAGGCTGTGTTCTATTGACATATTATTGACTACATTTTCCTGGCGAAGTAGTCTTTACAAAGTCTAAATTAGACGATCGTATTACTATAGTCGAACATATTGTTTGCATGAATCGTTATGACTCTAAATAGTCCATAGAAGCTATGATTAGAAAAAATATGCTAATATAAAGTTTTCCTTTTCTTAGACTTCGTCTAGTGGGTGGCGAGGCGGAGGAGGCATGCTGCGTGCTGTCCCCGCTGTGGCGGCGCCGCGTGGCCGCCACCGCGCTGCAGCAGCTGTCGCCGCACCGCCTGGCCCGGCTCATCTCTGCACAGGTATACAGTATAACAAATTAAATAACAGCAGTTGGGCCCCGCAGGTGCACTCACGTTTAAGGTGGCTATAAACTCTGTAATTTATAAATATTTTTTCAACTTTCGCGCATGTATCTGAATTTTTCTAATATTAAATGTAGCCTATCTCTTCTGTCTATTTTTACAGAACTATGAATATACTCGTTCTATATATCATCGACAAGACAGTGAAGCACGAACAGACTACCACGACGTTTGAAAAAGTTTGTTTATGTCATGCACAAAACTATTAGCACTAAAGAAAACCCTCCTATGTTACCCATCCATTAATATGTTATTTCATTTTTCAACACGTAATAATAGCTATGAAACCAATAACATATTTTCCTAATAACCTACATTCCTTGTCCTCAGATATTAGAAAGACTAAGCATGGCTCACGAGCGCTACCAGTCAGCGCTGACGTCACTGGAGAGTGCGCTGGCCGGCAGGTTGCACCATACCGAGGATATTAAACTAGCTATTAGGAAAAAGTAAGTACTTTCTTATCCATACTAATATTGTAAATGCAAAAGTTAGTCTGTCTGTCTGTCTGTCAATCACGCGTAAACTACTGAACCAAATTGCATGAAATTTGGTATGGAGATATTTTGATACCCGAAAAAGAACATAGGCTTCTTTTTATCCCGGGAAAATGACCCATAATGGGAAAATTAAGGTGGCGGACGAAGTCGCGGATAAAAGCTAGTTTACTACAAAATAAATAAATTTAACCCATTAATGTCCCACTGCTGGGCAAGGCTCTCCTCCCGTAATGAGGGAGAGGTTAGGCTCGAGGCCACCACGCTGGCCAAGTGCGGGTTGGGGACTTTGCATGCCGAAATGTATTTAACGACTTTTAGGCATGCAAGGATATTATTTACTACGTATTTACTTACTACTAGCTGCCCTATTTATTTCTGCCCGCGACTTCGTACGCGTGAAATGATTTCTCAGGGCACAATTATCCTATAGCTTAAACAAGATTAAAAGCCAAGCGGGAATGGAATCAACGGTACTAAATTGTACTATAGATGGGCAAAGTCGAGTCAGTCTACTTGTAATAATATAATTATTTCTATCTCATTACAGATACGCACCAACGTTCGCTCGGTTATGTTTGGAGAGTACTTCAATGTGTGATTTACTTATGTATGGCACTCCAGAACTGGGGCGAGAAATAGGTAAAGAGCTATATTTTATTAAAGTCCAAGTCTGAATAGCTAGAGGAGTGTGCTAGAAATACTCATCACTTGAAATCCTCTATTATTTCATTATGAATGAAATGAATGAAACGAATGAAATGGATGAAATAGAGTGAATAAATTGAATGAAGTGTATGGAATGAAGTGAATGAAATGAGGTGAATGAAATGAATGAATGAAGTAAATGAATGAATGAAGTAAATGAATGAAGTGAGTGAATGAAGTGAATGACATGAAGTGAATGAAATGAGGTGAATGAAATGAATGAATGAAGTAAATGAATGAAGTGAATGACATGAAGTGAATGAATGAAGCGAATGACATGAAGTGAATGACATGAAGTGAATGAATGAAGCGAATGACATGAAGTGAATGAATGAAGCGAATGACATGAAGTGAATGACATGAAGTGAATGAATGAAGTGAATGACATGAAGTGAATGACATGAAGTGAATGAATGAAGTGAATGACATGAAGTGAATGAATGAAGTGAATGACATGAAGTGAATGAATGAAGCGAATGACATGAAGTGAATGACATGAAGTGAATGAATGAAGTGAATGACATGAAGTGAATGAATGAAGCGAATGACATGAAGTGAATGACATGAAGTGAATGAATGAAGTGAATGACATGAAGTGAATGACATGAAGTGAATGAATGAAGTGAATGACATGAAGTGAATGACATGAAGTGAATGAATGAAGTGAATGACATGAAGTGAATAAAATGGAATGAATGAAGTGAATGAACGAAGCGAATGACATGAAGTGAATGACATGAAGTGAATGAAATGAGGTGAATGAAATGAATGAATGAAGTAAATGAATGAAGTGAATGACATGAAGTGAATGAATGAAGCGAATGACATGAAGTGAATGACATGAAGTGAATGAATGAAGCGAATGACATGAAGTGAATGACATGAAGTGAATGAATGAAGTGAATGACATGAAGTGAATAAAATGGAATGAATGAAGTGAATGAACGAAGCGAATGACATGAAGTGAATGACATGAAGTGAATGAATGAAGTGAATGACATGAAGTGAATGACATGAAGTGAATGAATGAAGTGAATGACATGAAGTGAATAAAATGGAATGAATGAAGTGAATGAACGAAGCGAATGACATGAAGTGAATGACATGAAGTGAATGAATGAAGTGAATGAATGAAGTGAATGACATGAAGTGAATGACATGAAGTGAATGAATGAAGTGAATGACATGAAGTGAATGAATGAAGTGAATAAAATGGAATTAATGAATGAAGTGAATGAAATGAAATGAATGAATGAATGAATGATTGAATGAAATGAAATAAAATGAAATGAATGAATGAAGTAAATAAAATGAATGAATGAAGTGAATGAGATGAAAATGAAGTTCATACATACTATAATGCGAAGACTTTCCCCGACCTAATATGTATGTATGTATGTTTGCAGGTCGTGGTCAGTACGGCGTGGTGTACAGCGTGCGGGGCTCGTGGGGCGGCCGCAGCCCCGTGGCCGTCAAGTCCGTGCTGCCCGCTGATGAGAGGCACTACAGGGAACTGGCTATGGAGTTCTTTTATACTAGGTATTTACTATTAACCCTCTTATTCATAAACACACTATAACCTATTTTAGTTATAAAGCTACTATAATATGTTTTCTCTTTTTCATTTCGCAAAGGAATGAAAGAAACAAAACACTTTATAAGACCCTCGCTCAGCAGTGGGACATTAATGGGTTAAATTTATTTTTACAACTTTGTATTTGGAAATTCATGATATCTTATTCTTAAGCAAGATTTACACGATAGGAGCTTATTTACTGATGCATACAATAGAGAAAATTTGGCTTCGTCTTAACGACGTCACGCAAGTAAATTGTTGCTGACTTTGTATACTTAACTTACCGTATTATGACAAAATTACGAGTCGCATTTATGTGTTTAAGTGAAAAGGTTTTTTAAGACTATTAAACTGACTTTTAAGTATTTTTAGTAAATCCCATTTTTAATAGAATATTTTTTTTATCTGCTCTCCTGTTTACAGTTGTTTACATTTTTTGAACATTTTTTCCTAATAATTAATAGAATACGGGAACTAACGCAAACACGCATTGTACCTTAACATGCGTGTTCGCGTTAATACCCGTATTCTATTATTCATTAAACATGCAACGCGAGAGTTTAAAAGTTGTGACTTTTTTCTAAATTACTAATGTACACTTAAAGTTCAGTGATACTATTTCTTATCATCACAAATTTTTATCACATTTCAGGAGTATACCGGCTCATCCTCGTATAGTACGTCTCCACGGCTCAGTAGTACAAAGGTCCGGCAGCGGGTGCGGCGCGGGACCGTGTGTGCTGCTAGTGTCTGAGCGTAAAGTGAGAGATCTGCACGCGGCCGTACGTGCGGGGCTGAGCTTCAGTTCCCGGATGAGGATAGCTGCCGATATTGTTGAAGGTACGATATAAATTGATCTGAAATGAAAGAATATGACTTTTTACTTAGGGCCATATTTTAGCCAAACCGACATTATCAATCTTTTAACACTTTTCAAAAAATAACTTTTACTTTCATGATTGTTATTGTCTTTTCTACCTGAGAGTCCTGCACTTTTGAAGGCGTGCATGGGGCCGAAGCCAATACGTAGAGGCCCCTTTTAGACAGTTTTAATATAAAAAAGATATAATGTGACATAATCCGGTGACTATCCTTGTGTACACTATGAGAATGCACCCAAAGACAGTCACCGGACTGTGTGGGACTATGAAAAACTAAAGGGAAAAAACTACTCGGGCTATAAAATAGGGATCAGAAGCTTATGGACTAAGAAACTAGGAATACTTATTTTGTTCGTGTTTCTTGTGTCTCGGCACTACAGCATCGCGATCATTTGAAAGTACTATCATTAAGATAGATAATTTATAATTAACTTTTTAACTACTAACTATAATATTTATAATTTTGTATCGCGGTGATAATGAATTTACGATCAAACTTACCATACGCGTGGCAACATTTCTGAAAATAATTCATAATTTATGCTTTGAATCCTATTATTTACAGTTCCTAGGTTAGTAAACTATAACCTTAATATTATAATTACTCTCCTTAACCAGGAATTACTCCAGAAAACACACAAAATACACAAAAAAAAAAGGTTTTTGCGACGCGCCCATTTTAACGGCTAAATTCAAAGTGGTATTTCTAACAGTTTTTCAATGTTCATTCTAACGATATTACTTTATATTGTTAGTTCATTTATCGAAGTTAAATAAAAACACAATTTAACCTTTATTTTCGAATATTCTTAAAATAAAATTTTCAAAAATTTTCAACAGTTTTCCAGAGCACTGATCAGTGCTTACGCAAATAAGAGGGATGGCACTGATCAGTGCTCCCGCATTTTAGGGGTTAATACATTTATTGAGGGCATGCAAAGTCCCCAACCGGCACTTGGCCAGCGTGGTGGACTCAAGGCCTAACCCCTCCCTCATTACGGGAGGAGACCCTTGCCCAGCAGTGGGACATTAATGGGTTAAATTTATAATTTATTTATTAATTTTGTATCGTTCGGCAGGTATCCGCTACCTGCACTCGCTGGGGCTGGTGCACCGCGACATCAAGATGAAGAACGTGCTCCTAGACAGTGCGGACCGCGCGGCGCTGTCGGACCTGGGCTTCTGCGCCGCCGAGGCGCTGATCTCGGGCTCCGTGGTGGGCACGCCCGTGCACATGGCGCCCGAGCTGCTGGCCGGCGAGTACGACGCCAGCGTCGACGTCTATGCCTTCGGGATACTGTTCTGGTAAGATATACTTCTACTGTAATGAGCCATCGGCTCTATGTCGGTCCACCGACAAAAAAGTCGACCACTCGCACCGGTGGGTCAGCGGGTGGGTGTGTTAATTCCGTTTAATTCATAATTTTACGTTATCATATAATACTTAAATTAGTATCTTTCCCACTGAGGAAATAGAAAACCAAGAGGTTATTAGTTCTTCCGAGAAAAAAAAACGAATTCCAGCAAGAATAAATGGCAAATTGCTTATTATTGTAAGTTGCAATTTAATAACATGAACTAATATTTTTATAGGTATGTGTGTGCCGGGAATATAAAACTACCGTCCGCATTCGAAACCTTCCAGAACAAAGAACAGCTGTGGAGTAAAGTTAAAAGAGGTAAATAATTTATATCTTCAATTATTATTACATTGACAATGAATAAAATGAAAACCCATAGAATATGTAAGAAACTGCTTGAAATTTCTTATGCGAAGTGCAGCTATTTTTTTAACCAACTGCAGAAACAACAATTCTATTTGGGTCTAAAATTTTCCGTTTTTTATTTATACATTAAAAAAAGCATTAAAGATTAATTTTGGGTCGTTAAAACAAAACTGCTAAAATCTGCTTTTTCTTCCATAGGTCTTCGGCCAGAACGCCTTCCCCAATTCTCAGACGAGTGTTGGGAAATCATGGAATCCTGTTGGGCGTCGGAGCCCTCCCAGCGAGCCCTCCTCGGCGACATTCAGGCTAAACTAGAGAGGATCATGGAGGTAGCGTCCACCGACGTTCCTCCCCCTCAGGAGTATGCGGAGACGGCTGCGTATGAGACTGATGACAGTCTGGACATGACTGGTATTGATCGACACGGTATGGTATGAAAGGGCTCGGTTGATAAAGTTTTGTATAATGATGAACTGTGAAAGTTAGGCAGAGTTCGGCCTTGATTGTGATGTGTTTGTGAACTGTGTTTTATGAAGGTTATTTGGTTTGAGTGATTTTGACTTGTGTCGTAGTTTTGTTCGTAAAACATGTTTTGTCACGTTTTAAACGTTCGTTAAAATATGCAGAAACGTTTGTAAATGCCGAATAGTTATATGACATGAAGTTATTCAGAAAATTGTTATAAAAATATACATTTTATCCCGTTACTGTCCCAATGCTGTGCAAGGGTCTCTTCCCAAACGGGGAGGCATTGAGTTTATTACGCTGGCAAAGTGCGGGTTGGTGACTTACAATACATGTATAAGATATATTTATTTTGATAAGTGGAAAATGTAAAATATATCCATATTTTTGTACCAAGTCAAAATCACTTCTAAAACCCAAAAAACTACCATATTGAAGACGTTCTGCTAATTAAAAAATATAAAAGTCAGTACGTACGATCTTTGCGTACACGTACGAATACGTTATCCAAAAATACAATACAACAATATGCTAAAACATAATATTTTACCAGATAGACCATCAAGTTAATAATAATATGTAAACTAAAGCGGTAGAAGTGCGAGTAACGGCCGTTTTCAATAAACCTATCTTTAGTAAGAGATAGGACTGCTACTGGCAAGGTTATCTACATTTTTTATAATCACAATAATGTAAGAAACACATTTTTATACCTACGAATATAAATATCGAATAACATTGGTTAAGTTTTACCAAAAAATATGCAAAAAAATAAATCATTTTTAAAGAGAGAAATGTTAGCTGAAAGAGCTTAAGAACACATTTTTGTTACGATATTTCAATTTACGAACATATAAAAGTTATTACCTTTACGACTGAAATTAATACGTACTTTGAACACTATCTATACATAACAACTGTTATAAATGCGAAATGCTAAATTTCATTAAAAATTGTTCAGTAGTTTATGCGTTTTAAAGTGGCACAAATACGTTCTATCTCACTAATTTCGCAATAATGTAAATTTAATAATAAATAGGATAAAAAGTATAAACAACCTATTATATATAAAAATGTTTTTATATAAAATTTTATGGCCAAAAATTGTATGACTTTTTATATTTTATTAATTTCAGTCGTAAACATCAATAAAAGCAATGCAGGTAGCACGGGTTCTATGTTCAATTCCGTAACTGTAAGATTATTGTGGCGTATGTGTTAAGTAAGACTGAAGTGAATTTGATTCCCGTGTGTGGTAATAAGTGATTTTGTACATCTATCACTAAGTGTAGTTTTTATTATATTTGTTATAAAATGCTTGTAAGAATGAATTATTAAGTTATTATTATTAAATCATAATTGTCATTGAAAATAATTTATTGAGCAGTATTTTTTCTTATAAAAATTAAAAAGAATTGCTATGTCACAAAATTAAAAAGTATGTTACGCAGTTTTATTTTCGCAATTTCCACTGTTTTTTTTATTTCCAGTTTAACAAAATTATATTCATGCATTTCAATTAATTGTGCCTTCTACGTTGTGTATAAAAGTCTTTTGATAGAAACTGCTTTTCTAAAGTGCTGAATTTTTCTTGACATAAAATATTTTCAATGACAATTATAATATTAATGCAGTGTCAAGGATTTAGTCACTTATTTTAACTATTTTACTAAAAACCCCTAAAGGATTCTTTTTCCCAGCAGTAGCAAAATATAAAATAATTGATACTTACTAGAAAACATATCAATTGAAATTATTTTCGTGTCCGTTTATTCTTCTTTATCATAAAATTATGAGTCCATTTGTTTCGGCTTTTCTCCGAAACAGCTTGACCTTTTTTAACGGACTTTGACTTTCAAAAGAGTTGGGATTCCCGAAAACACCATCAAAACCACTCACTTGACTGCTAGAAGAAATTGGAAAGTAAAACATTTAAAATGAGTGACTATTCCTTAATATTTGTACGTAAGAATAAAACTGTCACTAAGACAAAAAACTAATAATGATCTTTAAGTGTTAGTGTTAAGGCCTATATTTGTCTGTGATCTACAAAATGTAATAGTGAGCAAATTTATCGGTTTATATTTGTTAAATTATTGAATCAAATTCGATACGAAATATTTGTAATAAACTATTGAAATTATTTTTTTAGTATTATATGTATATGGTTTAAGCTTAGCTTCGTATTCGATAATAAATGGCCCGTTGCAATATTCTATCTACCTATTAGGTTATCTACCATTCACGAAAATTGTTCTTTTTATTTTAAACTAGCTCCTTCCCGCGACTGTGTCCACGTGGTTTATGATAAGGACAGAATTTTGTTACAAACTTATTTTTTTTCAATTTACAGAGGTTGCCATAGTGAACAATTAACAGCATTTTTATTAGGCAACACTATTCTGATACCGTATTTGCATAATAATCTGCAAGACAAATTGATTACAAGGCAACATTTGATTTTATTTAAATGGATTTATTCCTATCAGAAAATGCCGTTAGTACTATATGGTTACAAATTGTATCATTTCTGATCAAATAAATGCTTTGAAAAGTACATTTAAACCTATCTGTTGAGCAACTTACAAATTTACAATAATTTGGCTCGGACTGAGCTTTTTTCATTATAAGAACTTTATTTTAAGAAAAATGATGAAATTACTTCAAAGATCAAGTCACTGGAAAATTAGTCTATAATCTGTATAAAAAGTAAATCTATAATACGTTTTCTGTGAACTATCTTAAAGCTTTATAAATACTGAGCTTAAATCATTCAAATTCTAAAGTACGATGTACTTCATAATACGCCGCTACGAAACTAGTACTCACAGAATAACAAAACTCATAAATAAAGAAACACTGTAAACATAATGTAAATAAATATGTACATATAACATTTGTATTTAAAAAAACGTCCGATTTAAACTATATACACATAACAATACGTACATATACAAGATAGCACTTAAAACCTTTATACCCACGTAGCGGTAATCAAAACTAATCATAATAAAAAGCAAATTATTAATTTTCTAAACTGTCATTTTTGAAAGACATTTTATTATGACAGTTTTAGAAAAAAACCCACTTATAGCCTAATGTAACCGACTAGTCGGTTATACGACTAATATTTAAATATGTGTAGTGAATTGAGAATATGACCGTTCATTCAAAAATGTCTAATGCCCGGTTTCTGAGGCACATTTAGCGGTAGTTTATCTATTCATACTGTCATGTTTATATGAGCTTAAACGCTATTGAATAGATAAACTACCGCTAAATGTAGGTACCTCTGAAACCGGGGGTAAATCATTGTGTAATCTATAAATAATGCCTTTATAAGTGCGTTTTGTATGCTTTTCTACTAATAAATAATTATCCCATGAGCAACTGTGTTTAGAAATTTTTGATACGTCTAGTGTCAGTTAAACGACTAGTCGGTTATATTAGTCTATGTGTGGTCTAATTACATGTTTGTATAGTATTACTACAACTGTTATGTTCGATTATTTTTAACGTTATTGTACACTGAAAATATACTATTACGCTTTTTATAAAACTGAAGTTTTTTTTCTAATACCTTCCTTCCCATCCTTTACCAAAATTTTCATTAACTTAAAAAGGTATAAAATTTGATCTTTTGCCTCGAATTTCGTTCAGTTTCAGCAAATGATTACTGTTCACGGAGAAAAAGCGATATCTGTACGCCTGTTACGCCTTCATATCAAAACCACTGAACCGATTACGATTTATGGAATGAAAATTTATAAATATTTAAATAATATTTAATAAAATAATTTCTCTAGTTTTATAAGTAGATACTCGTAGCTTCTGGTATTTATGTTCTCGAATAATAACTACGCACTCACTTGCTATTAACCTACTTAAGTTAAAAACTGAACCTACCCGCAATATTTAAAACACTACCTACTCTTCGTAGAAAAAAGTACAAAGAAAAATAAAGCTTAATATCAACCAGACCGTATCATAACCATTCGTTTACAAATTGTCAGAACATTCGCAGCCTCCGTCGTCGTTGAGATGTAAATTGTAATAATTAGTGGCTCGTTAGCTGATACCCGACACTATTCACTCCTAAATGATTATTATGTTAATATTAACCCTTTTGGGTTGGGTCTTGGTGAGGGCGGGAAAAGGTAAGTTAGAATTTGGCGAAATAGGTGGTCGGATTTTTTTATTGCTGAAACACCTACGTGAAATTTAATAATACAATAAATTTAATTTATTTTTATATAATACCAATAAATCAGTTAATTACTTGGTATTAAATGAACAAAAGAAGCTAATCTTTTAACAAAAAAACGGTAACGGTTAACAAAATAAGTTTAAATGTCGACAAGTCGTAATCAATAGGTCATCGTATTTTTCTATTTACGTTGTTAAACCGAGCTTAACATTGTAAGAATAAATTCAAAACATCTGAATTGGACACTCTAATTATAAATACTTACCTAAAAATTCCTACGGGAATGGAATCAATTGTATAAAATTACCCGGACGGACGAAATATACCCGGCCAAAGCCGGACCAGTCCGCTAGTAAATAATAGAAATCCGGAGAATTTCACATTTTTTAAACAACTTAATTTTGACATAGTTACACAATAATAATATACAAAACTACTTTACATTTATATCCGCTTTCAACACTACCACACCTTTACCAAAAATTCAGAGAAAACAGTTTAAAATTAACATGTTTGTGTCTTCGATGACCCCGGGGGCCCATTGGGGACCTTTGGAACAAAAACCTGACGTTTCAGGGCCACGGGCCTTTTGTCCCTTGTCGCAACTCGTCCCACGGAAGTGTAACATGAGACCATTCAGCAGGGACAATGTGTATACGCCTTTATTAAATGTCAGATGTTATTTTAGAATATTTGGGGGAAGTGAAAACTAGGTCGTTGAATATGTGTAATATGGTAAGTCTCAGGTTTGATGCTCGAGTATTGTTTGTTTTTTTTTTCACTTGAAACTTTGGTATATGGATCGTGACTTCTGTTAAAAAAACTGGCCAAGTGCGAGTCGGACTCACACGAAGATTTCCGTACTACTATATACATAAAACAGCAAAAATATGACATTTGTTGCATAGGAACCCCACTTTAATATTTATTTAAATATGTGTTTAGTATTTTTTGTTATTAGCGGCAAAGAAATATATATTAAGAAGATATATATGAATACATTATTATATTACGAAGAAATATACATTATTAAAAATCATATCGTAAATTCTCGATGACCATGAATTTATACTATAGTCACGGCCTCAAAACAAAAATACCTTTTAAAAAATTACCCTTATCTACCCAAAAAACGTACCTAGTACCCATAATTAAGTGTTACCCGTAGCCGCTTCATTTAGACTTAATTCGATTAGCATAGTAATTACACCCGACTCCGCCCGGTATAATTATGAATGACAAGCCTGTGTCACCGTAATTATGGTCTATGTATGTTTGTATGTTAATATATTCGTTATTATTATAGGGACGATGTTTGAAAGGTTTTTTGACTTGAATATTATTTTTTGGTGGAGTTTAGTAAGTAGTAGAAAATCTTATTAAAGTATTTTCAGACTGACGTAGTATTGCTATAGTCATGTCAAAATGGGTGTCCCAAGATGTTCAGTGAAGACAGAAAAGGCCTGAAGGTGTTCGGCATAGACGAGGGCAACAAAGGTAGCAGAATCAAAGTATAATAAAACAAAAGTAGTCAAAGACAGCGAGCGATCGTGAGGTCTTAAAAGGATACCGATATAGGTATACCGAGCTGAAGCTGAATACTTTTAGCAGAAGTGAGTCACTTAAATAAGCCAAGTAAAAAAAAAATATTTGTCTGTATATCCTGATCATAGCACCGTTATACCTCAAATAACCCGTGAAAAATCGAACATATAGACTTCACGTTTAGTCTGAAGCAAAAGACTAACAAACAAGTGAAACGCCAAAAACTTTGCACTCAATATCATCAAATTCCAGTTCCTATAAACACATACCCTTATAAAAAGGGGATGAAAGTCTAAAAGTAAACAAGAAACAGTGTTCTTGGCGAAAATCAAGCAAATCTTGTATAAATAACCCTTGCCACCGACCCCTCGTTAGGACCTTAGGGCCAAAGAATATTTCAATATGTACTAGAGACGCGATATTGATCTTTAAGTTTCGGAAAGTTTTGTACCTACGGCTAGAGGAACGGTTTTCTACCACTATTGAATCTGCTATGTTATAATAGTGATAGTCATACGAAATACAGACTATGATCGTAATAACTACTCAGGTATCAAGAAATATGGAATAAACAGATGATCAGTATTGTCATTAGCTCGTAGGCCAGATTATGCCCATTTTATAATAATATGTTAATTGTATGTTTAGCCTAAAAGCTGTTGGTGTGCCAAAAAATAAATAAACAAAATAAATAAATAAATCAGCGCCCTTAGTGTATTCTGCAAAAACTTTTTTGTTTTTCAAGTCATTTCGAATGTAACCAAAAGTGACGATTATAGAAAATATAACGACTATAAAATATATATTTATTATTTTATCAATAAATAGCATTAAAAATTGCGTCTTTTATATTTAAGGTAAGTGAAAAATATGAATTTCCGTAATTTCGTCTAAAAATGCTAATTAAATTTTTGTTTGTTTTATAGTAAATTGAATATTATAATTACCATTTTTCGATTCAAATCTCATCTTAATACAGCATCACTGAGTTAATCAATTCTATATTTTAATCAACGAAAGCATAAAAATCGATTTAATATTTAATCCAATAATCTAATATAAATACTACATTTTAATTAAAATAAAAAAGGTAAGGCACACATTCGACATACCATACGTTTTAGGAGTTATTCGTGCATTAGTATTGATGACAATAATTAAGTGTTCAACTTAATTAGGACTTAATGCTGAAAAACCTTTTAACTTTTAATCATTCTTTAAAGATTTTACTACCGGAAATGCTATATTGGGTACAATTTTCAATAATAATCATCTTTCTGAATTCGAAACCAGTTTTAATTCTTAAAAAAATATATTATTCTACCAGTAGGACATGAGTGACTAAAGTAAATGTAACTAGAGTAAATTTTTGAATGGTTGTTTGTTACTATTTCAAGCAAAAACTATTGAATATGTTTAAAAGAAATTAGGCATATGTATAGTTTATAACTTAACTTTTGTTTAACTCATAGTAAGCTCTTTACCCCTGCTAATCTTTCCAGCAGAAGCATGGATTACTATCACTTACAGCTATGACATAAGTACACAAATAGGCACAAAACTACTCAAAAATTATCCATTCTTATACTTTTCTCTCCTCTTTGTCCCAAAAGAACGGTAGAACAATAAGTGAAATTATTTTCAGCGCTATTTTTGTGCAAATACTCTCAAGTATCCTCCTTTTCGTTTAGAAACGGTGTGTTGAGGACCCGGAGTGGAGCTGAGCGGAGCTGAACAGAGATGAGTTGAGCTAAGCTGAGTACTCTTTTGTTACAGTCTTATATTGGACTTTAGTGTTTAGGTAGATTTGTTAACAAATATTAGGTCGGGGAGAAAATCTTTTCGCATTATAGTATGTATGAACTTGTAACAAAATCTCTTTGGCTTCAAGAATCACAAATGAGTACTCGTTCATTAGGTTTCCTTTGTTACAGTCTTATATTGGAATTTAATGTTTAGGTAGATTTGTTAACAAATATTAGGTTGGGGAAAAAATCTTTTCGCATTATAGTTTGTATGAACTTATAATAAAATCTCTTTGGCTTCAAGAATCACAAATGAGTACACGGTTTATTAGATTTCTTTCAGTAAGCTCGTGAGGTACCCAAATATCGAGCTTTTTTGTGTAGAGAAAAGATTTTATTGCCAGTTCATACATACTATAATGCGAAAAGACTTTTTCACCGACCTAATAGATACTCTCTGAGATTATGTCCGATTACGGTCGCGTGAGAGAGACATTTTAGTTTTTAAGATAAAATATTAATTTAAGGAGATAAAATAGTTGTACATTATAAAATTATTTCAAAGGCAAAATCCATCACACACAAAAATATTATATTAAAGGTGAATTATCATGCTTTTTGAGCAAATATCAACTTAGAAGCGCAGTTTAAAGAATCCGCTTGATAAACTAAAGTAGGAAATTAAAGATACCCTATAAAGATAAACATCGTACATAATATTTGAACCTAGAGCATTATTTTATAGAAATCACATGAATATTAGGACACTGCAAAACAGTTCATACCTAGTACGAGTTCATCAAACTTCCTAGACAGAATACTACGTGTCACTAAGTCGGTTACTTCGCGAAACTTCTTGTTATTTCATAGAACCTAATAATACATGTTTTTCTTCGGCAAACCGCTTATTGATCGATAGTTCTTTTGCAAGACTTCCTAGAAACTCATCGTAGAAATGAAAATAAAGTTTCCACTACATAATAACCTTTTAAAGAATACAGAAAAACGTTTATATTATATTTTACACGACTGCGCAATGCAAATAATGTGTTTATAAGGCTAGATATGAAAGTTACTTTATAGCACTGTGTGTACGGTACTTCGGGAATATTCTCATAAAAATAATAATTTCTCATTTGTTTAAGTCGGCTAATAAAGTCGAGACAAAAATGTCAAGATTTAAATGACCCTCAGAGTACATCTATACTTACTCCAATATATAAAATTTAAGGGTTGACTGACTGACATAGTGATCTATCAACGCACAGCCCAAACCACTGGACGGATCAGGCTGAAATTTGCCATGCAGGTAAATGTTATGACGTAAGCATCCACTAAGAAATGAATTTGATAAATTCTTCCCCTAAAGGGATATAATAGGGGGTGAAAGTTTGTATAAATTTTCTTAAATTTTCGACTGATTGAACCGAAATTAACCTAGTTTCACACAGAGATACTTTCTACAAGCGAAAGCTTTTCACGCGGACGAAGTGGCGGGCGGAAGCTAGTTATATATAATTGTGTGCAACCCCGAAGCGATGGACCATAACTATCTAGCATCAGGCACAATAATATCTGTCTATACATGTACCTGTGTGAATGCAACAGTTCATAAGTATAAGACAGTTAATTACCGTCGCTAATTGAGTCAGTGAAACAAACACGAGAGGCACAATTACAACGTTTGATCAATTAACCGTAGCGATAGTGTGCTGTGTCAATATTTGTACAATATGTGTGTATGTTATTATACCTATCCGGAAGTAGGTTATTTGTGTAGCAAAAATTGATAAATTTTAGTGTATTTTGGTACACTAATAAATAAATTTACCTACTACTGTAAATAACACCGCTGGCAAAGGGTGCACTCAAATGAGGAAGGTGGCAATGCCTTGAGTCCATCATATTAGCCAAGTGCGGTTAGACTTTTTATACCTTCAAGATAGGCTTTATCACGATATTTCCTTTAAGAAAAAGTTCATTATTTATATATCTAACGCACAAATTATCTCGAAAGCAGCAGTGTATATTTACTTTGTACACATATTTTTTTACGGCACGTAAGTAACATTTTTGGTACCAATGGCGATACCTGAAATGATTCAACGAGTATTTTAGGTATACTTTAATTTTAGATGAAATTTTAGATTCGAATTTCAGATATAAGTAAATGTTTCGGTCGTTAGTTGTTCGTGTCGAAAACTAGTAAGTAGTAGACTTACATACATAATATATCTATTTATTCCAAGCTCTACATAACAAAGTCCATTCATAGCATTGTTAAAAATAAACGAGAGATAAAACAAACATATTATTATTCTATTTTCCATAACAAAATTGTCCAGCGTCGTCCTAATTTGTCCCCTGTCATAAAAACCGAAGCAATGTCCTCCCTGGTGACGTAAAACCAAAATATCTTCCTTGCCGGCGGATTTGTAAGAAAATTGAAAAAGGTAGGATCGTCCCGAATATAATTAAGGTGTCCTAGTGAGCGTATTGTAAATTTTTATGGGACATAATAATGTTTTAAGTAAAATGTAATGGCGTTACGAGATTTTTTCGTGTTTCTTGTTATTTGAAAGTGTCTGGATGTTTTGTCGAATTAAATGTATATTTTGTTTTTAATGTGCTTTTTATTATTTTAAATGATTATCTTCTTTTGTTGGGATGGAGGTGGTGGTTATAAAAAACTCCAAGTATGCATGGTCTAGGAGTTTTAATAACAGTGCGTCACGTTTTCCTAAAATATTCAATAAAAAACTGTACCTTTAGATGATCAATACTGTCAGCAAGGTGTAATTCATAGTTTCTCTACTATATCTGCATGCATAGTTATATTATTATGTCCTTCACTAAGATAAACAAAATGCCAGCCACATTTTTATGAAGAAAGAAGCAGAGAAAAAAAGAACCTTTGTAAGAGGGGAGCGTCTGTAGAAATAATAATATTAAGTTAAACATACTTGAATGATTCGTAGAGATTATTTTTACCCGTAACTCTCTCCCGGTCTCTCCCGAAACGAAGGATGGTTAAGCCTTAAAATCATCTCACTGGTACACTGTGGATTGGTTTTATATACCCTCAAAACTACACTACTATATTATGATAACAATTATTATACTCAGTAAGAGAGAGGTGAGTGACTGTCAGACAATAGGTGAGCAGTACCATGATACGGACATGACCGGTCACGGAGATAAGTCAATTAATAGCCAGACGCTGGCCGGTCACCGGTAGATTAAGACGAACCATGGAGGTAAGGAACACACTGTTAGGAAGAATAGCCAATTAGTTTCGGTGATAAGTGTACTGTGCCTAAATTCCCGGCTAATATTATGACTCGAAGACTCTGTCCGTCTGAAATGCCTTCACGGCTAAATTGCTAACTTAATTGTGGTAAAATATAATGTAAAGTTAGTTGAGGACCCATGTGATAAATCAACATGAGTAACTTTTTTTTAGTTTGCTCCCAAAATACTTACTATTGCCTAATCACATTGTATGTAATCGGAGCCGCGCAGTTTAGAAATGTAATGAATTAGGTTTTTCAACATTTTATCCAAATGCATTCAAAAACAGTTCTTTTTTCAATTTTGTCAATTAGTTTCATAATTTAGAGCCTAATAATCTATACCTATAATTCTTTTTCAGAGCTTTCTTTTTTACTTATCTTCGAATTTACACTAGTACACATCGTTTTAATTGCAACGAAAACCTCGTCTTCTGTAACAAAATATTTCTATTCTATTCTGTATTGTATGTTTTAAGTAAAAAATGCAAAAATTTAGTAATATTAGTGTTTTTTGTTATTTTTATTATTATAGTTGTTTTTATTATCTATTTCTCCAACAAGTCCACTATTTTACCACTCCGTATGTCTCCCCTAATCGACAGGTGCATCTCGTGCATCGCCGACGTCAGCCGACATTAGCCGAAGCTGACTGCCGACAGCCAATCACACGCGTGCGGAACATCAAAGCGATTAGCCGCTCGTTATACAACACCTCTCTGTTTATGGACTTCATTTTGTTTTATTGGTTCCTGTTATGTAGCTTTATATATAGTAAGAAAATGGAAGAAAAATTACTGAGGTAGGTTGTTTTTTTGTTAACTAAGACTAGTTTTCCTTCATGAGTTTGTCTATGATAAGTAATTATATGATCATACTAGCTGACCCGCGGAACTTCGCTTGCGTCACATAAGAGAGAATGGGTCATTATTTTCACCGTTTTTGTAACATTTTTTACTGGTACTCTGCTCCTATCGGTCTTAGCGTAATGGTATATAGCCTTCCTCGATAAATGGACTATCTAACACTGAAATAAATTTTCAAATGGGCCCAAACAAACAAACAAACTCTTCAGCTTTATAATATTAGTATTAGTATAGATTTTGCGTGACAAAAACTGAGTGAGAGAAAACACAATTTATCCAGATTTTTTTTGGTAAAAAAAACTTTTGTGAGTTTTGCAAATAATTTGTTTTCGGTAAATACATAAACTAACTTCTTTGAAAAGTCAGTACTAACACGATAAATAAAATAAATGGCAATTAAAAACGATTAAATCTAATCATATTTACTTTCTTGCAGATTTTGAGGATATGGGGACAAAATTGAATAATACGAAGTATTTTATATCCGTACCTAAGTTAGTTTATCACTACCATACCCATCAAAAAAGGAATCATCCCTAAAACTACAGATTCAAACCCCTACACTATACATATGTACGTCTATATATAATATACATTTAAAAGCTGAACAAAACACAGAGAAATAAAACGTGAGATATAATTCTGTTGATATCAGCGCAACTTCGTGCAATTATTAAACTTGTACTATCGGTGACTGTTGCGAACGTGTCCATTGTTCGAAAATAGCTTTGGACTAGGATTTTGACTGTATTATATGATTTAACGTGATTTTTCAGATGCTTTGATTTCGTTTGTGGTCTGAGCGAAAGTGTATGCGATTGCTGACCACGACTATGGCGCGATTCTCTGCCATTGTCGTCGACAACCGGCTAGCTATTTTAAAAAAATGTATAATAATCTGATTAGCGCCTCTACCAGGAGTTATAAGAACTATTTAATAACAAATTAAATGTCAAAACCTCGTAATGGTTAACTCGTCGTATATTTGCGACAGTAGAAAATTGCGCTACTGTCGTCAGTGTCAGATTCGATTCCCGGGTCGTCCGATAAAGGATTTCCAATTTCTATTACCATATTCCCATTTAGTTTGAAGATTGATATCGTGACCTATCCAATATTATGACCATAGACATTTTCGAAATTTCATGATATATTCCTGTATTTTCTACACCTCTATCCACGCTTTCGGGGGTAACAGGCGTGACGCTAATTAAAAAAGACTTTTTTTGTATTTATATTAGCCACAAAATCGGAAATTTTCAGAACAAAAAAAGAAAAATCGTCCCGTCCCACACAATGGAAACTAACAAAAATTAACATATCATAGTTTTTAGACGGTCCGTTCCTCCCCTACGATTCGCGTTTACTACTCCGTGTCGAACAAACGACTGTTATCTGAACGTAACAAGATAGCACCCCTACCCCCTATCGCCCCCTATCACCCCCTTCTGACCTCCAACCCCCCATTTTATGCGGGGCGCGATTTACTAGCACTTCATACTAAAGGAAATTGATTCTTGACTTATTTGAAGGATTCCTATCATTTTTGTGTGAACTATGGAATTATTTTTGTTTTTGGGGGTTGAGGGATGTTCTAGATGACTTGTTTGACCTTACAGGGTTGACGAACTGTATGCCCTCTTACAGTATATAACCGGGGGATTTCAGAAATTTTGTTACTTTTTGGAATTGTCATTGTTTTTTCTTAGTTTAGGGGATGTTGTGGTGTTTAATGATACGTGCTTTTTTTTACATCAATTTCGTAACTTTTGAAAAATTTATTGGCGTAAAAGATATGTTTGAGGAGCATTTTTTGGAGTGTAGGTACTTATTGGAGTATACTTAAAATATGTAGTTTTGTCTACATTGATGATATATATATGATATAATTATGTTCGTTTCATGGTGCTAGTAAGTTAACAAACTGCTGGGAGACTTTGATCAATACAGAAACTAGTTACAGAATTCAGTAATAAAAAAACATTAAAGTTTCAATTTTTATTAAAGATTATTTTGCATTGAAGTCGGTTTTTTTCGTAAGATTTTTTTGAGAAACTTGTTAATAACTGCTTTTTCATGAAAGATTTCGTCACGATGTTTTTCTTCACCATTGAACAAGTGATAATTATTTCTAATACACACATAACTTAGAAGTCTTCGTTTGTACCATCGACCACTTGTGTGGAAGGTGCAAGTTTAGAACACTCTATTGCAGTTATGAAAAATAACATATTAGGTCGGGGAAAAGTCTTTTCGCATTATAGTACGTATGAACTTGTAATAAAATCTCTTTGGCTTCAAGAATTATAAATGAGTACACGGATCATTAGGTTTCTTTCAGTGAGCTCGTGAGGTACCCAAATATCGAGCTTTTTTGTGTAGAGAAAATATTTTATTACAAGTTCATACATACTATAATGCGAAAAGACTTTTCCCCGACCTAATATTTTAGAACCGAAATAGTACGAGAATATATCTTTTAAAAATTTTGTTTCTATGTTTAAAACAATGTAAAACATACCGTTTATCAAAAGCAAAACAAATGCGTTTTTACCGCGACCAAATAATAATAAACTACAAAATAAATATTGTTTTGTAATTGACATATTATTATTTATAGTTCATGCCAATTGCTCTTTAGGTAGCAATCAATTTGTTTAAACGCGGTAAATATAGCGAAACTAATATATCATTTAAGCGGACATTTGCGGATTTTAATAGATACCTACTTAATGGTTTTAAACTCTTGCAACTTGTACACATACACATACATACATACTTATGTCCGAAGGCCGTTATTTGGTTTCTAGGAAACATCTGCAACTTTAATCTAGGGATATATAGGAATAGGGCCTATCTTTGGACAAGATAATCGAACTGTCCGATAAGCAATCAAATGCTTTCAATCACAGGCAGTTACTTATAGAAATTCATCGTAAATCTGTACAGGAGTTTAACTGTGAAAGCTCAACAGACAGAATGATAGCTTGTATATTAGACTAGTGAATGCAAAATCTTTCTAGTCGTCTTTAGTTTGTAGCTCCACTCCATACACTAGCCCATAGCCAGTTGCGCTCACCGGTCGGTAAACGATCTGTGGGTTAAGCAATTCTTGGCGCGGTCATTCTATAGATGGGCGACCGCATAGTGGTATTTGAGCTGGGCGTTTTCGTGCTTCGGAGGGTACGTAAAAAGTCGGTCCCAGCTGTTGCCTACTAAGATAACAGTCGTTAAGCCAAGTCAAAGGCCTCTCGGGCGGCTTGATCAACTTTGACACTAGGATGACAACTAACCATACGACAATCAAACAAGCTCCACTCTTATTAATTACTAGCTGACCCGCGCAACTTCGCTTGCGTCACATAAGAGAGAATGCGTCATAATTTTCCCCGTTTTTGTAGCATTTCTCGTTGCTACTCCGCTCCTATTAGTCGTAGCGTGATGATATATAGCCTATAGCCTTCCTCGATAAATAGGCTATCTAACACTGAAAGAATTTTTCAAATCGGGCCAGTAGTTCCTGAGATTAGCGCGTTCAAACAAACAAGCAAACAAACAAACTCTTCAGCTTTATAATATTAGTATAGATAGCGTGATGTTATGTAACCTATAGTGGTCCTCAGTAAATAAAACATTAAACACATTTTTTTTAGTTTTCCACTCCTGTTAGCCATAGCATTATGTAATAACCTACAGCCTTCTTCAACAAATAGGCTATTAAACACATCAATATATTTTCAGTTCGAACCAGTAGTTCCTGAAATAAACAGTTTTAAACAAATTGTTCAGCTTTATATTATAGTATCTAGGTATAAGTTTGAATGTACTAGCAAGCATCAAGCGATATTTCCTGTGTATAGATCAAATGCAATACGCAAATCGCATTAAGGCTGTATCAATAACTAGCTGACCCGCGCAACTTCGCTTGCGTCACATAAAATTTTTCCCCGTTTTTGTATCATTTTTCACTGGTTCTCTGCTCCTATTGGTCGTAGCGTGATGATATATAGCCTATAACCTTCCTCGATAAATGGGTTATCTAACACTGAAATAATTTTTTAAATCGGACCAGTAGTTCTTGAGATTAGCGCGTTCAAACAAACAAACAAACAAACAAACTCTTCAGCTCTATAATATAAGTATAGATATAGATGTAGCGACAGTAAGGAGCAAGCTTACTACAGAGTACTTGCCTAGACATCTAGATAATATTTGATCTTTCCTTTAAATACAATATTTTCTTTAAATACAGTCGGTAAACGATCAGTGGGTTAAGCAACGTAAAGTTGGTGCTGTTATTCTATAGATGGGTGACAGCATAGTGGTATTTGAACTGAGCATCTCCTTGCTTTGGAAGGCACGTAAATATTTCGTCCCGATTGTTGTCAATTAAGATAACAGTTGTTAAGCCATGTCAAACGCTTTTCGGGCGGCTTGAACAACTTTGACATTAGGTCGAATGTAGCTAAATACCAGTGTTTTTTTATGGAGTGACTGCATATCAGTCCTCCACAACCCAGTTACCAGAATTATAACACGATACTACTCGGTAAGACTACTAGTAACGACTGCCAAGATCGTTGAAAATAACAGCCTAGACACAATTTAACGTACCTTCCGAAACATGGAGGAACTCAATATGTATAATATGGTCACCCATCCAAAGACTGACCTCGACCAGCGCAGCTTAACCTGCGCGGCTATTGCTACTTAGCCGCGAGCTTAGCGAGAAAGTTTTATGTATTTCATTAAACATTTTAAACACACACGTGCGTATAAATGTCACGGTTATTTATATGTTATTATGATTAAAATAGTAAACGTCATATTTGTAATGATAGTTATGCTTATATATTTTACTTTTATTAAAATAAATGGATTATGCAAGGTTTCGTACAATGTCATTAGGTTTAATTTCAATTAGAACTGCTCTGTTGTCTTTTAAATCAACCGTGAAGTTTTGAAGTTTCAGATAAATATTGTTTTTGTTTCAAAATCTATTACTTTGTAACGGGGTTTGTTATTGAGAATTTCCCAAAACACTGAAACACTTTACATAAACGATATGTCGGGTCTGACTCAGTGGTTAAATACAACATAAAATGTCGCTCCCACTATACATGGATGTCTTGCATTTCAGCTTCAAAATATATTTTCATAAACACACAAAGTATTTTTCTAAAATTTTTTTTTCTGTTTTAGTTCCTTAAAATCACGGCTTACCTTTTTTTAATCCCCAATATATTTCTTACAATTTCACATTGATGACTTTTTATATGCAGGCTGAAATTAGTATACGCTGTAGTAAGATTGACCTTAGAAATCGTTCCGTTAATTCTTATCTATACTAATATTATAAAACTGAAGAGTTTGTTTGTTTGAACGCGCTAATCTCGGGAACTACTGGATCGATTTGAAAAATTCTTTCAGTGTTAGATAGCTCATTTATCGAGGAAGGTTATAGGCTATATATCATCACGCTACGACCAATAGGAGCAGAGTACCAGTGAAAAATGTTACAAAAACGGGGAAAATTATGATTCTCTTATGTGACGCAAGCGAAGTTGCGCGGGTCAGCTATGTGATAGATTACAAGAGTACTCTCTGTACTTGTAGTATATGAACGTAACTAATTAGCTAATTAATGACTCTTACGCAGTTTCATTAAAACTGCTGCAAACGTAGCGATAAGTTAAAGACATGTAGTTTAAACAATTATACAAATTTTTGTCTGGACCGGGAATCAAATTGAGGTTATGGTCGATTCTTGCCTGGGTTCTATAGGTTCCTATGACATTATTATTGTTGTGTATTCTTTTTCAATAATAAGCGAATATTTGATAATTTTTTTGATATACATATAAGAAGCACGTGGTTGACAGCGAAGGCAGCTGTCGTGAGAACACTTTTTTAAATCCATTACTGTCCCACTGCAGAGCAAGTGTCCTCCCAAACGAGGGAGGGGTTTGGCCTTGAGTCCACCACGCTGGCCAAGTGCGGGTTGGGGACTTTGCATAAATAAATGTATTAAACTAATTTTAGCACCTCGGCTATCACTGCTTCCATAGGAATTCTTACATACCTGAAAATTCTGTAAACAGTATCCCAAATATTGCAGTCGCTAACTTAATCAGCATAGTTGACTCGGGAGCAGGCCTTCTTACCCGGTGCCCAGCAATGGCATTGCAAACGGTTTTATGTTTTTAAATGGAACATTAAATTAAGTTAGAAATGAAGCCATTCTGTGTCATAATTCTATTCAAGAGTTTAATTGCAAGATTAATTGCAAAAGTTGTCTGTACAAAAGTACATAAATAACATACATGACGTCACAAGTAAGCAAAGATTTATCACATTTCTATTCAATCTACGTTTCATAAATAGCATGAAGATACAATCGGTCACAGAACTAGTGCGACATCATTAGTTCAGTCAAATCCTTGCCTTTGCCTACAAAACATGTATTATTAAAAAATAAACAATTTATTTTTTTGCTGGCTGTAAAATGTGTGGTCTTTGCCGTGTTTTTAGTGTTGTCTGTGGTCTTTTGGTGTTCAGTGTTGCTAATTGTGATAATAATGGTGGGTATAAAATATATTTTTGGACTTTATTTTAACATAATCATTGAATTTTAATACAATAACCTTAAAAAAATTGTATTTTTGCATTGTAAAAATTCAAAAAGTAAAGGCAAATTTAATTATACATACTATATTTCAGTTGATATAATTAAAGAAAATCAACAAAACCTAATACTGTCAGATGACATGATGTGTAGAGAGAGGGGTTCAGTATCACCAAACTGTTGAAAACGCTGCCTCCGTGGCGCAGTGGTTTAGGTCACCACGCCGCTACCATTGCGTCAGGAGCTCGTGGGTTGGATTCCCACACGGGACAATTATTTGTGCGATCCACGATTCATTGTTTCGGGTCTGGTTGTACTTTGTGTCCGTTGTTTGTATGTTTGTAAACGTCCCCGCGACACTAGCTTTGTGTGGGAGTTGTCTTTAAAAAATTGAAACTTACGTAACTTCAAAAACTGCTTTAAAGAACTCTTAGACGCAATGTTTTATTACTTTACCGTATATTAATATTATTATAATAGCGTTACATAAGAATCAATTTAACATATAAAGTGACGATGTTTACGTCAGTTTACTAGTCAATTTAGTTCTGTATTTCTTTTATAGTTTTTCAGCCAATAAACAGTTAGTAGGTATTCAGACAAGCTAAATTGAGTTACGAGTTATGGATGTTGAACTAAATTCGATGTAGCGTGAAGACATAGTTGATGATAGGGACCAAATCTATACTTCTATACTAAT
The DNA here is from genome assembly GCF_050436995.1 of Anticarsia gemmatalis. Classification (NCBI taxonomy): domain Eukaryota; kingdom Metazoa; phylum Arthropoda; class Insecta; order Lepidoptera; family Erebidae; genus Anticarsia; species Anticarsia gemmatalis. The sequence goes on from NC_134769.1 coordinate 508,599, forward strand.
ATTATAAAGCTGAAGAGTTTGTTTGTTTGTTTGAACACGCTAATCTCAACAACTACTGGTTCGATTTGAAAAATTATTTCAGTGTAAGATAGCCCATTTATCAAGGAAGGCTATAGGCTATATATCATCACACTACGGCCAATAGGAGCGGAGTAGTAATAAAAAATGTTACAAAAACGGGGAAAATTTTGACCCATTCTCTATTATGTGACGCAAGCGAAGTTGCGCGGGTCAGCTAATGTAGGATAACTTTTTAATACTTATCATGTCACGTGTGAGCCGTGATAGCCGAGTGTTATAATTTGACACCTCCTACGCAAATGGTCGCAGGTTCACACCCGAGTCAACATAACAATGACTTTTCGAAGGTATATGTGTATTAGAAATAATTATTACTTGCTCTAACGGTGAAGAAAACCTTGCTTGCCTAAAAATTGGTTAATACATTTATTGAGGACATGCAAAGTCGCCAACCTGCACTTGGTCAGTGTGTGGAGTCAAGACCTAGCCCTTCTCTTGTTTGGGGGAAAACCTTTGCTCTACAGTGGGACAGCAAGGGGTTAAATGAAAAATACCGTATCTGTCTTATTTTTAGCCGTGAAACTGGGCTAGTATTCTAAATAAAGTATTATTTATATCTGAGTTCTTTCTTTGTAGTTTTTTGCCTATTGTGTTAGTCAAAGAGCTCAATCCGGTGAAGCCTCGGGCGCTCTGTGCAATCTTTCTATTACTAAGCTTTGAATAAAATGAATAAGAGAGAAAATTATTTGGTTTGTTCTACGAATACTCGGAACTTTAAGAACTTTTATGTTATTAAAGGAGTATTTTAAGAGACTTTGGGACTTTTTGACTCTTGGCGCGATCGTTTATGTATCCGACTACTGACTACTGGGTCTCAAGTTCGATTCCTAAGTCGGACAAAGTGACAATAGTTTCAGAGATTGAGATACATCGAAACGTAAAAAGTGACAAATAAGAGAATAAATATAGGAAGAAAATTCCCAGTTGTCACCCCGGGGTAGCAGCGTAGAGGAGACAACTGGGAATAGGTATACTAGACTATCCATTATAATTACTTCACAAAACTAACTTTATTATAAAACACTACTACAATGAAATGTTTTGTAAAACAACAATAACAGTATAGAATAATAATAGTTATTTATATTATTCAATAACAGTACAATGATTACAAAACTAATATTATTGCCATATACTCTGTAATCTGGTACTAGGTACATCTCTACTACATCGTTTATCTAGTTTTCGATGAAATTTAAAAACGGATAAATTAATTTATGACACTTATTACTTTTTATTTTCGATGAACGATGCGATGTGAAGGCATGATTTTATTATGTACTATATGTATATGACAAATTGCTTTTCTTTGCCGTTTCTTCTCACGAGCAACCAGCTTTTCCCGAACGGACAAAAGAAATACAATATATGACTATTTCAAATACTTTGTACGAAGTTTACGAAATAAAGGATATTTTGAATTTGAATTGAATTTATTCAAACTAACTTTAGAAAAATTTACACGTGTATTGATAGATACTTTAATTATAGCTTTGAAATATTCCTTATACAGGTAATTTTATGTTTCAATTAAAAAAGATCAGTGACCTAATAAGCAAGGTTGTAATTTAGACTATTTTTACTTTTATTCTAGACTGTAAAAACAAAGCCTAAAGCTTAATTAAAATATGAAATTAATAAGTAAGTCTAAACAAAGAGTCGTTTCAGTGCTCATTATTCAACATTCTGGTGTATTTTCAAAATGTTTGCATTGTGCAAAATACACATTAATTTATATTGTACGTGTTTTATTATGAAGAGAGGAATATTATTTAGAATATAATTAAACTTTTGGTAGGTTATAATTATAATAATTATTGTTATAATTGCAGGATATATTATAATAGGTCATACAGAAATACATTTACAAAATAAATATGGCTGTAGTAGTATCTACACTTAATATTATTATTATAATAAATGCGTCTTTCAATCTGTCTGTGTGTAACTTGTATGTTTTCATGTACTATTCGCTGAAATAATTTTGTAGAAATTTTACTTATAGATAGCTGAAGACCTTAATTCAGTCATAGTGTACTTGTTAAATCAAAATTCTACCTCTTAGTGACTAAAATATGGTATAAAACATTCGACGCAAGCGGAGCCGGGTCTATTAGCTACAGCTTAGTTTCATTAGAGTTTAGGAAATAATCCCAATATTATAATAACTAGGTAGAGCCTAGAATTAAGCCTAGTATAATGCCTTTGGTATTAAGTATGGCTTTACATACAATTTTTGTATAATTAATAAATACATAAAGCATTTTTTACATTTATACATTTTGTCGAAAATATCCGAAATTGTATGAATATAACTTAAAAACTTGTAATATTTCCTTGAAACGGTTTAACAGATTGCCCATAGAAACCGGTGGGACCCGACTAACTTAATTATTTAAGTAGCAAAGAGAGCATTTAGCCGGTCGCTTCGTCGCGAGCTTCTGCTAACTTTATTACCAAAACTGTTTGGTGCTCAAGTTAACGATTAATATTAACTATTAAAAGAAAAAGTATACCGTATTGTGTATTCTTAATGATATTTTTTGTAATCTGTGAGGATACCTTGCATGCCTGACATTTATTTAATACTTTAATTGAGGGCATACAAAGTTCCCAACCCGCACTTGGCCAACGTGGTGGACTCAAAGCCTTATTACAGGAGGAGACCCTTGCCCAGCAATGATAGCCAAGTGGTATAAATATTCGTCTACCATGCTTATACTTATATTAGTGTTTAAAACATAGGCGATACTTCAATGACTTTCTGAAGTTTTGTGTGTGTTAGAAATAATTATCAGTTATTCTTAAATTGGTAGAAATCATCGTGACAGAAAATTGCTAGCCTTGAAGTTGCTTAAACAGATCCTAAAAATATGAGATGAAAGCGCGAGATGAAAGTCCCCATCTCGCGCCTGCCAGTGCAGTATGATGAATACTTGGTAGAGTCACGGTCTCATTTCGCTCTATATAAAATAAGCATTTGACTTGCATGGGGAGTTACGGCCAAGCCTCTTTGAGAGAAGACCCTTGTCCACCTTCTATCTGACCCTGTGACCCTCGGACAGTACCTAGGTTTTAATAAGATACAGCCCCAATTTTAAAAACTTTAACACCAGCTTAAAATGGAGACCCGAAATAAACTGTTTGCTATAACCCCAGGAACGTACACCGGTCTATTAACTGCAGAGTGCGTGCTCCACTATCACCGGATCTTCGTGTCCAGGAGGGTGCCTCCTCGCACGTACCACTACTTCCACGAGACGCAGGCGCCGGACCAGCTGCTCGGTGATGGCAAGGACAGTGACCCGGTTGATGTAAGTTTTTATTTATTCACGGAACTATCAACGTAGTCTGAAGATCTTTGATAAAAACGACTACTATTATACCCTTTAAGGCAAGAAAAAGATCAGTTCAAATATTATTAAGTTGCCCATGATGCACTACCCTTAAATTTGCTTAACACCGATTTTAGTTTTAAGCCATTAACTCTTGGTATGCTATTGAACTTCTCCAGAAAAATTATTATAAATTTTACTTTTTACTATAACGACGACTTTATTTTTCGTGTTTAATAATGGTTCGCACATTGAGAACCTCAGTTTCAGTTTTACAGTTCTTTACTTGCTTATCAGCAATCAACAATACTTTTAGAAACCCAGGAATTCATTCCGAGATAGCCAGTTCCATAAATACATAGGATTATACTTGGAGTTTCCGCAACAATATAATTCACGTACAAATTGATTAATATGAAGTTGTCTTTCAGGTTCGTTTCAGGATAGTAGGAGGGTCTCAGGTGTCGATCCAGGAGGTGCCTTATCAAGTGTTGTATGGATTGTACTGCGGCGGTACTCTCATAGCACCGGAGTGGGTCATGACTGCTGCACATTGCAAGTAAGTCAAAATTTCAATAAAATAAATATAAAACCAATGATAATGAAATACTGTAAGTCCCACGTTTGTTAAAAAGTTTAGATTAATACTTTTGAGTATTAATTCATGGGTACAAGCAACTAAAATTAAAGTATGAAACAAGAAACAAAGCTCTAGCTTGAGTTTTAGTATTTAGTTGTTTAGCTAAAAAATCTGGCCCAAGATTTCTCGCGGGCTTGAAATGATTGAAGGTACAGAAAATAATTTACTTGTTTCCCAAATAAATAATTACAACTAATCAAATCACATCAGTTATAACATGAATTTTCAGGTAGAAATTAATAAGTATACCTGTATAAACCCGTCCGTCATTTCGGGAGGAGACCCTTTCCCAGCAGTGGAATATTAATGGGCTGAATTCTGTACATAAATAACATAATATATATTACTTGTGTGTTTTCAAATACCGTGATTGTATAATCCCGTCCATTCGTCTCGAACACCGTCAGTTAACATAAACAACAAATTAAAATAATAATTCTACAACTGGTTCTGCAAGAAAGTTGGAAAAACAACCCTTTGGAAAACGTCGTCCGAAGTCTCAACAAAAGATAAAATAAATTAAGTTTTCTTTCAAAGAAATTTCACTGGAAAATATGACAAGTTGATACAAGGACAAAAAGTATTGCATTCAAGGAAATTAAAAGACTGCACTGAGAAAAACATGGCTTATTTGAAACGCTCTGAAGCAATAAATAACAATGGTTTTTTACTCTCAGTTAATAATTATACATTTTCTGACAAAATTGTTACTAAGTACGACTGTCGATGGCCTTAATTTTTTCGTTAAATAAGTTTCTGAAAAGCGATTATCTACAATCGGTACTTTTGAGAGTTTGACATTTCAAATATCTTGCAAAAATAGTTCCTAGGTTCCGCTAGAGGCGCTGATCAGATTTTCTTGATACCTAACCGGCTAACGATAGTCGATAGTGATAGAAAATCAAGCTACTGTATTTGCCGTGTATGAACAATGACCATGCCCTGTTTACAATCATCCGTATGCGAAATGTGCATAATTTGGGGTAAAAGATACACATATATAAATATGGCCCTACCTTCCGAACTGGCGGTAAATTCACTCACTGTACCATTGACTATCATAAGTGTCAGCATTTGACCCATATGAATAAATAATTTGTTTTTTTTTAAGTTGTCACAGTACAATTTCAAAGAAAATATTTAATCTGTGGCCTAAAACCATATAATTTAAACAAACCTTCCGCACCTTTTCTTCTGTTAATAACTCTATCGTCTAAATCTATCTATCAAAATTCTTTCCATTACAGAGACAGAGAAACCTTCATCCTAGCAGGCTCTACTCAAAGAAGCCAAACCACCAAGTACCCCATCTGCGCCCACTTCATTCACCCCATGTGGAACACCACGAAGCTGCACAGCCACGACTATGATTACCAGCTCGTACTCCTGGAGAAGCCTGTTCCTGTGACTCCTAACTCCAGGCCGATTGCGATTGGAGTGACCCAGGATATAAGGGAAGGGGTTATGGTCGCTGTTAGCGGGTGGGGACATACTAAGTATAAGGTAAGTTCTATTTCAAGAATATTATTATGTCTTTCAGGTCGTTTAATGAAGAGCTACTATTGCTAAATCATTAGATTTAAGCAATAAAACAAAGTTCCGCAGTATATGCATTTGTAATTTGCTGAAATAATTCTAAACTCTCATTTATTTTAAATTCAATGAACACCGCTAGAACAAGCTTTTACGGTTCGCTTTTTCAACTATATAGTATGCCTATAACTATGTAACCTATGTGTCGGTTGGACTTAAAAGTAATAAGTATTTTTATCCACAAGATCACATTTGAAGCCCAAATTAAGTATATTTGCAATATCTGTTGTTGTCACTGTCTAATAGTTAGCTAATCGATGACCCTAATGAATACGCCTACATGTTTACAAGCGTTTTATTTGCTTTAGGATAAACTCCAAATCGGAATGACATCTATTACGAATTTTTAATGGCAATAGTTTACTTAAAGTCACTAATCACGAATTCATATAAAATGAAGTAAAGTGTGTTTAATTTAATTGTTTCAGCAAAGAGCTATGCAAGATGTGGTCCGTCGCGTCCGGGTCCCCGTCATGTCTCTGGACGTGTGCAAGGCGCTGCCTCTTGAGAACTACCACACAGTTACTCCAAGAATGTTCTGCGCTGGGTTCATGAATGGGACCAAGGATTCTTGTCAAGTAAGTGCTTATTTCTTCGATTAAACTTTAGAACATTGAACCACTGATCACGGCACACCACATGTTCATAATCTTAAGTATATATAATTTAAGAACTTTTAAGATGATAGTGTAGATCCAAAATGTGGGTTGTTCTGTTAAGCCCCATCACAGCTTTACTGGTTTCCTATTTTAATAATTATTGGTATGGGGATTGCGGGATAAATACTGGTATTAATCACAAAAACTTTTTAAATAACCAAAATTGACCAAGACTCTGCCATGATGGCGCATGCGTCAAATCTAGATATGTTGGCTGTGCAATAGTAGTTAAAAAATCTAATCAATAAAATGTTTTCACAAAATATACATAACGAGATGGCAAGAAATCCGTAGTAGAATCTAAATCGAAAAGTGTATTTTTGTTATTTTTTTATATAAAAACGGTTGTACCGATTTGGATACAAATTCGGCCGAGTGATAAATTATGCCTAGTAAAGACAAGTCTACTTTTTCATCAGTTAGTCATAAAATCTTTCCAGGGTGACTCAGGAGGGCCAGCGATAGCCAACGGCAAGCTCGTGGGTCTGGTGTCGTTTGGAGTGGGCTGTGCGATGAAGGACCAGCCAGGGGTGTACAGCAATATACCCTTAGTCAGGGGGTGGATCCGAGCCGTCACTGGGCTACCTCTTTGAGTTATTGTTATTGAATAAAGTAATGTTTTAAGATTTCTTGGGGGTTTTTATTATTTTGTTTCATACTGAAGTTAATGAAAAATCATTAAATGATGCCTTTCATATTGGGACAGACAAGAACACAGCTTACCCCGTTGTCTTTTACTATAAATATGGATTAATAGAAAAAACTAAAAAAATCAAGCCTATTTTGAAGGTACATACAAATCAAGGAATGAGAAAGAAAGGAAAATTGAGAAATTTCGGAGGAAGACTTTGAAGACAAATTTTGACAATCATAATCCTCATATATTTTTTCTTCAACATTATTTAGAGCCATTTTAAAAGCCCTTGGCTTTAAGTTTTAAAGCCCGTTCAAAAACTTCCTAACATACACTCGGCAATAAATAATGTAATTTGAATGCATATATAACAAACGTTACACCATTGCTGTCACAGCATCATCTAAAAAATAGCCAAATAAACGTTCACCCATTTTTTCTAATATTTCCACTAAAAACCACCCCCTTCCACCCCTCTCCCGCTCTTAGATCGTAAATACACCATTCATCTATTTTTGTTTGCGTGTCGAGTTTTTTCCCATCAGATTGATGTGGAACGTCTCCATGACATTGAGGGAGGGGTGTAAGGTGGGGGGGATAGATGTATGGATGAGTGAAAAAGCACGCAGTTCCGTCATCAATCTTGTAGAAGTCACATGAGTTAACTGTACGGAATGGTATCTGTTGGATTGTTGAACGCATTTGCAGATAAATGTAAATAGAGTAGGAATGTTTTAAACTGTATTCTGTCAGCGTTTTTTTTAAAAGACTTTTGTTTATTCTGACTGTCCTGCTACTATGTAAAGCGCTTTTTCAACGCTACCTATAAAGTAAGTTTTAATTTTATTAAAAATGCGAAGGATTGTCTGTCTGTGTTATGTCGCAGCTAAACCACTGAACGGATTGTGGGAATTGTGATTAATTTTAAAACAGCTGACATAGATTACTTCCGTGGCTGTGCCCGCGTTCGTATTCTATTATATCTTAGTATTAGAAAACAACATTTTAAAAACTATTACATTATTTAAAAAAATCTCAAAAGATTAGCCTTTGAAAAAGTAAAAATTCAACCCCAAATTCACCTCCCCAGTTAGTCACAACAAATTCAATAACAGCATTAAAATATGAAAACGTTTACCAAACAGTTGGTTAAAGCAAAGTCAATTGTGTGGCTCCCTCAGCGGCAAACAACGATCATGGGTTGATTTTTCGCATTACATCACACATTCACATATTCAGCAGTCAGCATTCGCGTCCGTTCGCTCCGAGAATAGTTTTAGGGGGTGAATATGGGGGAGGTTATTGTGTGTACAAACGCTGGATTGTTATGTAATTTAATAAAATATTTTGTTTGTAAAGTGCAATTTTATGCCCATTTTATTAAAATAAGTCCTACTTGTGGGCAAAGGTAACAAATGCAAAAATCAATTGCCAAAGTTTGCCAATTTACAAATAACACGAAAGACTAAAGAGTGCTTTTTGAAAGTTATTAAATAGAATTATGAAATAAAAGGAATATTTGAGTTTAAACAACTACATTAAATAACTATGCAACCTTGAAAAACCTTACAAACTACTTATTAGTCCATTTTAATTCATTACAGGACTAAAAGCTGTTCATTGCACAACATCTAATCTTTAGGAATTTTGTAGAGATTATTTACTTGCATTTTTTACACTTTTTTGAAGGCCTTTGACGTGGCTTTACTACTGTTATCTTAATTGACAACAACCGGGACCGTCTTTTTACGAGCCTTCCGAAGCAAAGACGCTCAATTAAAATAGCACTATGCGGTCATCCATGTATAGAACAACCGCGCCAACGGTTGCTTAACCCACAGATCGTTTACTAACCGGTGGGCACAACTGGCTATGAGTGCCTTTTTGATATACTTAGAACTAGACACCATTAAACCGCTGTAACTCAGCGTGTCCTTCCCAATTCATCCCCCGTATTCCCCCATTCCTATCTGCATTCAGTCGGCGTGCTCGCGAGTGTTTTCCAACCGTTTTCGCGCGTACTCCTCACGGATGCGACCATGATTTATTTACACAGGGCCTGTACACGTGACGTCTTCTTTCTCTTATTTATGTGAGTCGTACGTTCTGATTTGACAACCCTGATATATGGGGACGTGTTTTTGTTTAGCGATTTCAGGTATCGGTTTTAGATTTGGATTTTTGTTGAGTTTTTTTGGGGTAATGTGGTTTTATTGGTTAAGTAAGTAAGGTACATAACTAAAACAATATTTACCCTCACGTAATTGCAGAATTTTCAGTCAGTTTTGGGTTGCGTAATTCAGGGCCATTTTTATTCGGCTCAACACTGACCTTGTATTGAAGATTCAAATTCACACAAACGTACATAGTCCTATGTCTTATGCCTAGTAGGGTAGGCAGAGACGCCACTTAATAGAATAACTAAAATAAAATAAGCATTTTTAGTTTTAAAGCAAATGCTTTTTCCATGAAATATTATACTGAAGCTGTTCATTTTCACTTTCAGTTGTCCGATACATGTTAATAAGTATAATAATCGGCTTAATTTTTTTCAACTTTATAAAAATATGATTAAGAAAAGTGTTGTACTCGTTAAATACTTTGCAAAGATACAATTCAAATAAACAATGAAAAATATTTTTTTATATCTCATGATACTATATAATAACTATAAAAACTTCAAATACCACCATCATTTATGATAAAAAATGTCCACAAACAGAAAAAAAGCAACTGCAAGTAAAAAACCTCAGCATTCGAAAGCCGCGGACATTAAAACCAATACCGTTACGTATTTCCCTAGAGAACAGAGAGTCTTTGAATTAAAAACTTCGATAATAATGGCCACCTTACCGCTGTTCTTTTTCATTAAGATCTTTTTATTGCTTTCGAAAATCCGTGATTTTACAGATATGAGGGTAATATGGGGTTTTTAAGGATTTTCTGTTTTTATTATTTTTAACATCGCGCGTTTAATACTCGAAAGTACGGGCAGAAGTGTGTTGTACAATACAGTCACAATTTTTGTTAAATTTTTACCCATATTTGGATATAATAGTGGACGAACTTTAAATAATTTTGTAAGTAAAATGTTCTCTTGCCTAAAGTACCAACCGAATCATGGTACAGTTTATTATTTAAAATGTTACATTGGTTATGAACATAAGAAGAAGCTTTTGTGGCTAAAAGTTTTAAAATACAGTTTTTGCGAGTATCCTGTAATTTGGAAACGTAGTTGACAATATTTTTTATTGAAGTTTGTAAACTGTATTACAATCAATTTTTTACATTACTTATATTAAAGTTGTAATTGAGAGAATATTTATCTGTCATTTTCTGGCTGACTTTCAGAACATGTCATATCTTCTTTGCTTTCGATTACACAATATGTAATTCTAATGATATATTGTATTTCTCAAATGTAAAAATGTTGTAGGTAGTTTTGGTCCATATAAAAATACCTATTTGTTTAATTTTTTGTACCGATTTTTATATAATTATCCTATTGTCTTAAACCTACGATAAATTTAAAGTACACATACAAAACAAAGGTCCTCACACACTGTATCAGCTTGTGATGAACAATAGTGACGTGTGATGAGTTGTGACGTGTCGTGACGTCACCGACACGCGCCGCACGCATCCCCAGCGACTAATGGACTGTGTGACGGGACTCGCGGGCCACGAAACTAGCGGGAATCAAGAAATACGCTCTTAGAATTAATTTGTACTAGAAGCCGCCCGCGACTTGCGCGTGGAAATCATTTCCATGTAAAACCCGATCCCTTAGGAGCCCCGGGACAAAAAGTAGCCTATGTGTAATTCTGAGTCTTCAGCTATCTACGCACCGAATTGGTTCAGTAGTATTTGCGTAAAAGAGTAACAAATATCCATACACATACATACATACAAACATACATACATTCTCACAAACTTTCGCATTTATAATATTAGAAGGATCTATAGTTTTTGAACTAAAGTAGTAACAGGCAAGTTATGAAGTCAGAGACCTCTTGGTCAACATTTGTAGTATATTTACGTATCTTCTTTTGTAAGTCTAACCAAATTACATTTACGATTTACTCAAATACTTTCTTAATACATAAATAACATTACAATTCCATTGCAATTTCCTTATATTCACATTTGGCGAGATAATTCCATTTAAAACACAAAAAAAATATAAAAAATTAGCATTATGAAATCATTTAAAAGATAATGAATTAGAATGACTTGCAGACCTGACTTGTTAAACCATACATATTAATTATTGCTGTATAAGCATATCATGTGTACCTTAAACAGACAGAAGACAAGCAATTACACAAAATCACATCGCTCACCACGTTATGTTATAATCAAACGAATTCGCTACAAACGCTTGATTGCCGTCCAATTAACGCTCAGCAAGGCTTAATTAATTAAACCAATCAACGCGGATGAAGTTGATTCGTGCTATTTGATATTGGGAAGTAATCGGAGGTATGATTGTTAATAGTAGTGTGCAATTCCAATGAAAGATTTCGATTTCTGAGTAAGCAAGGATTTCAGCCTCCGGGTAATGCTGATAAGTAGATATAGTTGGGAAGGAACTCTAAAGTAGTAATTTAAACTAGATTTGTCTGTCTTAAAACTATAATTTTCCTTAATTTGTTAAGACTTTGAAACTTCTTTGGGTCTGATATTTAAAGAAAGTACCTATTTTGTATAGATCTTGGGTAAGTACTGGTTAAATTTTTGTGGTTTATGGAACATGCAAGTGACGGTTATGAAAGGCTTATCACTAAAAACTTAATTTATTTTCCCTGCAATCCCTTTGTTTAAATGGCGACTCCAAACCACGTAATGTTTTGCACTTATGTAATTGAAATTGTGACGGTCTAAAAGATCCGTTCAAAATTTCACTTTAGTACTTTACCATTTTCATCATATCCGCTACCGCTTATAACTTAGCCACAGTTTCATGGCTACACATATAAAGTTATTAATCGTAGTGAGTGATTATTTTTTGAACGCACACTGTCCGCTGTCGGTACAGTCGGCGGCAGGTGACTGTTGCCATCATTCACACCCTCGACCCTTTACAATGGTCTTTGTTTTGATTTGATTAAGTTTTTCAAAAAGAAAAGCTTGAAAATCATATTTTTATGACAAAAATGTTTGGTGGGATATTACTAAATTTCTAATACACTCAAGTACTAATACCATGTAGTAGTTTCCCTCAATAGTTATACATGTTTTCTCACCCCGTGAAAACTTAAATAAAATAAATAAAGTATTCTCTTTTTTAATTATTATTCCCTCTCTGAAAAATATGTGATCAAAAACATATACTAAATAACCATTTCATTTACAAATTCAGTTGTACATTTTCGGCTGCACAATTCTAAAAATCTCATCTACAAAGTCATCACCCTACAAGTTTGAGAATGGGTTCATATCCGTGACATCATAAACATATTGTTTGACCTGGCGACATCTTAATATCATAAGAAACATATCACTTATCATTAATATCTTATTGCCAATCACTTAACTAAACAAAGAAACACTAAGTAATTATTCCAACAAACTAACAAAAAAACTGTATAAATCAACCACAAACAAGGTTTCCCCCACTTTCAACCCCAAGCGACTAGTATTAAACCCCAGTCCGATAAAACTCACGATGTCTTCAGCAAATTTGCGCAGTCTGCAACTCGCTCGGTGGATTAAAAACTAATTTCTTTGTGTACTTTGTTATTATCTTTTGCATGCTTAAGTGGTTGGGTTTATTAATATTTGTTTAAGCGTATGAGATGTTTACTGAAAAAATATTTTCGAAGTAAATTTTAAGAGTTAATGCTGATGTATGTGGTTGAAAACAGTAAATATTGTCATTATAAAACCTAGTCCCTCTCGCCGCGTTTGGCTGTTTGCGATACATTCAAAATCTATTGGCTGTACTTATTTTGCATGCAATTTTTTTTCGGACGGTAAACTTCAATAAATTCTAAAGTGCAGTTGTTTTTTCGATGAGAATACAAGTGCAAATAATAAAATGTTGGGATCCATTAATTGGTAAAATAGATCTTCATAACATGTACTCCCTTTAAAATATCAGAAGACGTAATATTTTTGATGGGTTCCAATCGTTAATCAAAAGGTGCCAATTTATCCCACTCGACTAAAGATTACGACTATTAAAATAAAATAGACTACAATAAGAACTGGCAGTAAAATAACATCTGTAATACATTCAAACAATTAAGGGGATTCCCCGACAAGAGACCATTAACATACCCTAATATTTACATTCAACTGAATATGACATTTCACGTTCCAAATTTGAATTTGCGTAACAAAACGCCAACGGCCAAATCACATCCGCCATTACAAAGTCGTTCTAAATTCGAACACGACGACCGTTAGACATTCACGATTAGGGTTGTCAGCGTTGTCTTACAGTACTTATGTTTCTCGTGGTCAGTAGAGAAATTTGTTGACTTACATTGTCAATTTTTGTGACATTTTAACAGTGAAATAGTTATAAGAGGGTTGCAATACAGCTTTTGCTTTCTATGTCTTCGTCTTTTTTTTTATGTCTGGAGTTTGATTTTTTTGTTTATTGCAGATTGTATTTTTGTGATCGTTATTTGTATATTTTCAGGTGCTCTGCGACACAATTAATATTACGGTTTGAAACTAGTATGTATAGAAAGTTCAAAGATAAATATTTTATTATTTGTTTACCTATCTGTCACTTACTTAAGTAATTGCTCTTTCTTCGAAAAGGCCGATCAAAAGTTTATTTTTTAAATTGTCCTAGTTCAGTACGTGAATACCTAGTGAAGACTAACCACCTGCCACCCCTTACAATGTCTAATTGCTCCCGCAAAAAGACTAGGTTCCAAGACAGTTTCCAGTGAATTAATTAGAACACCCCCTAAGGAATAGGGGGGTTTCAATCAACACCGCTTTCAAATTGGAAATTTGCAGAATTGATGAGTTCAGAATTCATTAACGTGTTGTGTGAAAGATAATTCTATTGAATATCATTTAAAAGCGGGTGAATTGCCGGTGAATGTGAGGTGAAGCAACTTTTGCTAGGTTTGGAAAATGATGGATGGTCCCATTATTTTTGTTTTGTAATTAATATGAACTTTTAAAGGATGTCCTTTGCGTAGTAAATGATCAACTTGATATCAAGCTATAACTTCAATTGAACAATTCATTGTCAATATCATTGACACAACGGAGATGTCGAGTTCAGGCTAAGTGACATGCCATACCCAAAGAAATAACCTAACGGATACGAGTAACTCAGTTTACTCTTTTGTAGACTGGAGATTTGGTTCCTAAAAATTTGAACTACAAGTACTAACTAACTAGCTGATGCATCCCCAATTTCACCCACTTGGGGGTTGATTTCCTAAAAAGCTACCTATGTTTGATACCATTTTTGCCTTGTTTCTTCATACTAAAAATCGTTACAACGGGTAAGTACAATACGATACAGGACCCTAAAAGCACCTTTTGTATTCAGTTTAGCACAAAAAAACTTTATTAAACAATATATTTAAACAAAAGTTTCAAATAATATTCTCCATTACACTTGCAGCATGAAAATATGAGATAATAATCATCCTCGTAATCTGTTGAGTACGTATTCAGGCTTCGTATTGAATGCACCCGGTAAAAGCCCCGTCTCTATAGCGTCGAGTGGCAAGTTACTCCACTTGCGGGTAGAGCCACTTTCAATGGTTCTGTGTGATTTATTGGTGGGGTAGTTTTAAATAAAATTATTAGAGCGGGGTTTAATTTTTGGTTGTATGAAAATTTGGTCTGAGAATGTATTTTGGGAGATTATTTTTTTTGCTGTATAATTATTTTGTAGTTAGCTTAAATATGGATAAATTATATGATTTAAAATGTTAGGTTAGTGGTTGTAAAGTTTTTATTTGATTATTCAGTTTTGAAATTGTTTTTTATTTATATTGTTCACTAAAAAGGGAAAATAAATTGGTTAATTTTGTAATTTTTGTGAAATATGGCTCTCTCTTGGAATGACCTTGGATTATAGCTATAGTTATGAATTTAGGATCTATCCCACTAGTCCCATTGGATTTTTCCGTTTTATCTGTACATACATATATCAGTAAACTACAATAATAGAAAATACAATAATAATTAACATTCTTCATTTTCTAAACAACTTTCAGACCGTAAGACCTCATGATTAGTTTCACTAAAAAGTTACCAATAACAAAATCTCCTTGATAGATCGTCATCGAAATTTTAAAAGTAAGCTCGTTTAACTGACGGATGCTATAAACAAATTGCTTTCGCGAAAATATGTTGAGCGGACTCGTAACGAGTTTCCTTTGATATATGAGGTTTCTGATAAATTGTGATAAATACTGCAATCAGAGAGTTTCGCAACTTGTTAAGTGTTCAACTTTGTCTCACAAATTTTGTATAAGTGTTTTAATATTGCAAGGTTACGGTCGTATTTTGATTGATGGGGTGTACGTGTGAGCGCGTGTTTTTGCATAAGTGCCTCTTTTGGGTGAAAAAGTGTGTGTTAAAGGGAATAATGTTTGAAGGTTTAATGTATTATCTTCTTAAGCATTGTTTATATACGATAAAGGTTGTTAATATTGCTTTACATATGAATTACAAATTTTCTTCTTGGATGGATATCAGGTTTTGAAAGGGTTCATAATTGGCATTTAAATTTGCCCGGCGTGGTTATCTACATACAAACCACAATTTTAAAGTAAGGTCTATTAACAGTTGACAACGCTGCAACCGATCTTGTTTTTCAAATGGGTGAGAGTGGACAGAAGTTTCTTGCCAGTTCTTCTCACTGGCCCGCCGAACTAGCGATAAATTCACCTACAGTATTTGACCATCACAAGAGTTTGTACTTGCCTAGATTAATCAATAAAATCATTTGATTGTCAATTAAGTTTCTATACCTAGTTTTTCATATCAACCAAATAATAATGATGTTTGTAACACACGAGGTCATTGTCCTCACAAAGACCAGTGAAACATTCTTATCCCACGAATATTTTCCATCACTGGACCCCTTCAAAACATACCCCATCTCTTTCCCTCTCGTGGTCATTCCCGTCACATACATCTCAATACCCCGGTGCCCAGCTGCAACCAATCGTCTTTACATCATAATATTATGTAGGAACATTGCACACTCCTTTCCTGAAAGATATAGGAAGATGTTATACAATTTTCTTCTTCTATCAAGCCAGCTACCGAATATATATTGAGAGTTCTTTAAGTAAAATCAAATTGCATTCCTGGATACTAAATTGTGTTTGGGAAATTATAAAATGGAAAGGTGACCGATAGGCATTGTAATGCTACCAATGTTATAAATGCAAAAGTTTTATCCAATGTATGTTTGTTTATGTTTCACGAAAAACTACTGAATAGTTTTCAATGTGATTAAGCAAAAAGACAGCTGAAGGCACGGAGTCGGAGATAATATTTTCCATGCGATGAAACGACAACGCGTATGGATCCGCGGGTCATCTATTCCTACTAATATTATAAACGGGAAACTTTGTAAGAATTGATGTACATACATATGTACGTTTGTTATTCTTTCAAGCAAAAACTACTTATCGGATTTTCACGATATTTGGTTGACATATAGTGTATAACCTAGACTAACACAGGACTTTTTATCTCGGGAAATCTTTTCACAAGGACAAAATCGCTGGCTGAAGCTAATATTATTATATTCCATTATCTACAAGACTGAGAAACCATAAAACTGAATAGAATTTAAAATCTCTGTTCAAGACCAGCAGTCGCAAGTAATTACTTAATACAATAACACATAAAGTAATATAATACAGTAGTATAAGTATCCAACTGCATACATATTTATCACGCGACTCTGTCTGGCTTCACGCCAATTGTGAGGGTCGGTAGAGTTCATAAATTACGCCCTTTTTTGCTGAAAATATCAGATTATACGGCATTGAAAAGGAATGCCTCTTTTCGTATATTGTTTTATTTCATTTAATTTTAGGAAATAAATAAGACCAAAAATTATTCTCTTGGTAGAAATATTTTTATTATAAATAATTTAGTTTAATGAAACTTCTATTAACTCAACAAACATAACAGGCAATGCATTTATATCTGAAAAAAAAGAGTGAAAATAAAAAATTTCACCTGTGACCGAATTAGCCACATTATCGCATTAACAGCAGTGATCCAATCACCTCAGCAACCACATCGCAGCCCAAAAACCAATATTTCCTACCATTTTATTATTGAACAATTTTAAAATTCACAAACGTGCCAAATATTTCAATAGGAACAGTTGCAAGCAAACTCAGTGCAAGTCACATGTACAGAATATCTTAATTTCGGGCATCTTGGTAGACGTTTCATCTCGCCACTCCAATCCGGTGTGAAGATATTGGGACATTGCCAGTTCGAAGACCACCCCTGAGGGGGGATGGGAACCCCTACTAAGGTACTAAAAACACCAAGTGAGTTCGAGATGAGAGTTGAGTGAGTGCGTTGAGAAAGTCGCTAGCAGTTGCATTCATCGATAAATGTTCAGTGAGGTGATAAACTTATGTTTTGATTAAGTGTGTAGTAGATTAGTGTATTTTTTAATACTGCAGTATGAATCCTTACTATAGATTAATATTTTGGCACTTAATTAACTCTCTACTAACTACTCTAACTCTCTACTAACTCCCGCACCAAAATGAAAACATGGTGACCAAGAAAGAATCAAATTGAGGGGAGCCAAAAAAGCCAATTACTTAAATCTAATGACGAGTACGTATGTCAATAACTAGTGCTTTTATAATGACACCAACGCATCGTTTGAAGAATACAGGCTTGCATTTTCTGATGGCCAATCTTTTTGTTATTTATTAGTAACTCGAAACCGAAATGGAAAATTTCTCACTCGTTTCTCGCTCATTTCTTCACTGCACTCTTAGTAGTGGTAAGATTTGATATCAGATGATGCAGCGGGTGAAGGGGGACGACTATTTGTCTAATCCCACGTCGCGGTCATACGAATATTTACTACTATACGAAAAATCTTCATGTACATACATACATACATGATATCACGACTGTTATACACGAAAGTGTAGGGCGCAACTTAACTCACTCATACATGAAACAGATAATAACCATGCAATACCATATACATACGTTTTATAGTGAAAAGTACCCACGTTTTGCAATCAACAATGTTGGTCCTATGTAATAGGGGGCAAGCCAATCCACCGGGCACGCTAGCGAAACTTCGGGCTACTATTGAGAAACATTCTAATACAAATTAGAAAAAATAAACTAGCACTTTGCCAGAGCCAAGAACCGATTGATATTTTGAGCTAATAAATATTTTAAATGGTTTAATTGTAACCTGGGACTTGAATTCATTAGTCGAATACACTACCCACCATGCTACAGTGGCAGGTAAAAATTTTCACGTCCGGCAAATTTTATTAACATGACATGTGTTTAATATGAAATTGAGTTTTTACAGCGTTGTTTTTGCTATAAATACAGCACCTTTATAGCGAAGATAAAATTGATAGTGCTATACTATAATCATAATAATATATTTTATCACGTCACGCCTGCTTTATGCGAAGGTGTTTTCTAACGGTAGTTGACTTCTAAACAAATATTGAAAGTCAAAAACACATTTTAATATTCAAATACAACATAGTGACGTCATAGTTGCGTTTTTTTTTAAATTAGTGCTTAGTTACGTGTTTTAATCTATAATAATAAGAATATATTTAAATGTACAAAATATATAAAATATAAATATAATAAAAATTTAATAATATGTTATTTCAAATTAAACAATACCTACTATTTTACATGATAGAAATCATGGTAATTACCAATTAAACAAAAAAAAACATAAAAATATATATTTTAATATAATACTTGCAAAAATCTGTCTAACAGTTACGCTTTGACAGCTAAACTACTGAATCAATTTTGATGTAAATCGACGGAAAAACACCAAGTTAAAGATACGAAAACGAATTAAGGCTTTATTTTTTTTCAAACCGCCCCTAGAAGGGCTGAAATAATGAAAAGTTGAACATAAGCAGAACGACGTCAGCTTAAATAAATAAATAAATATCATTGGACAACTCACACACCGTCATCTGATTCCAAACTAAGCAGAGCTTGTACTATGTAACCAAATAACTGATAAACATACTTATATACTTCTAAATACATACTTATATAGATACATTAACATCCAGGCTCAGAACAAATACTTGTGCTCATCACACATAGATTTGCTTGTAAAATAACAAAACATATTGCGTTCTTTACAACCATGTTTTTGTTGTTTTAAACACATGGTTTACGATTTTGTTTTGTCTGTTTAAGCGACACCTTTGTTTTTACGAGTATATGAGCTACTTGAAATAGTGTGCTTAATCTTGTATCAAATCTGTTTTCATTGTGATGTTTGTGACATATTTTTGATGGTATTTTTAGGGTGGAAATTATGTGTTGCTTACCTGTGAGCTTTGTTTAGGCTCACCGGTCGGTAAACGATATGTGGGTTAAGTAACCCTTGGCGCGGTCACTCCATAGATGGGTGACCGCATAGTGGTATTTCAACTGGGCGACTCCGTGCTTCGGAGGGCACGTTAAAAGTCGGTCCCGGTTGCTATCTACTACGGTAACAGTCGTTAAGCCATGTCAAAGGCCTTCGGGTGGCTTGAACAACTTTGACACTAGGTTGACCACTAACACGACAAGAAAAAGACTTCCAAATTTTCAATCTAAAATCTCTTTCAATGATCGCTGTATGCTTTAATACACGAACTCCGTGTTATCACAGACACGCCATCCTTCTAAAACCTTCGTTAAAAGTACACTGCCAAACGAATAAAAATACTTGCGCAATTCAGAATAAAAACACTGAAACAGCGTGTATCCAAAAACATGTCATACAAGTAAAAAAACAAAACAACCCCTCATAAAACAATATACTTTACAAACCCCCAAATTATTTCACCCTTATAAAAATATTTTTTAGTGTATACAGAAAACAAAGTGAGCGTATTTCCTCATAGGATCGGCCCGGGGGGACAAGGGGGGATGGGGTTGTTTCGGAGGGTAGTTTGTACATAATTCATAAGGCTCTTGATTGGCTACTCTCCACTCGATATCTTAGTTTCGGCGGTATTGAAACTAGAAAAAAGGTTGGAAACTTTTTTCTTAGATAAAGGTTACGCTACAAATTGTTTTACATTATTAAAAGTTTAGGAAAAGATTTTGTTGATGAATAAATTAGGGGTATGTTTAGGCATATTGTTGTTACTTTGGAAAAAACTCTTGGTTATTTATACTGAAGAAAACTGATGAACATTTTATAGATTTCCAGTAACCGCAATCGTTTACGCACGTGTTAAGGTGGTCGATTTGCTATTTTAAATACGTAAAGACTATGAGTTCGACATCCAAGCGGTACAAAGTTGTGATTTTGGGTGATTCACATAGATTTGTTTCAAGATTGAGTGCTCACTTTAAATATGTGATATGAGTAATAGTTTTTATTTCTAATGCTCAGTGGAGTACGTTATACGAGTATCTGAAGTTGTTGTTACAAGTTGTTTCGGGTCTGGTTGTACTTTGTATCAGTTGTATTACGTTTGTAACTTTAAAGCAGCTATTACATAACTATTTTCATACAAAAAATCACAAATGAAAATCTGATACTCTATATATATTTTGCTCGCAACTATACCGTAAAGTATCAAACCGAAGCCTTCACTCAAAGAGCAGAGACAAAAGAAAACACCATTTCACAATCTTCTTAAAGACCTAAGCACAACTAAAAGGCACCTCAAAATAGATATTTCAGTGCTGGCGTTGTAAGCTTGTATTTAAGTCCGCGGCGACAGTAACGAGGGGGGGATGGCTTGGGACAGGGGGGGCGAGGGGGGACACATTGACAGCTGCAAGCAGGACGAGTGGAGCTGCATGCGAGAATAAATGGAGGTGGTTTTAAAAATGCATTTATTTTACACACGGTTGTAAAGTGCAATATTTTGAGTGTTTCTATAAATTTTTTGAGGATATAGTATATTGTTTTATTAGTATCTTTGCTGTACTTTCTAGCGAAATTATAAATTATTTAGTTGTAATTTTTTAAAGTTTATCATTAGTCCAGAGAAATGTTTAGGGGAATGTATAAAAAGTCTTTGTTCATGGGGGCATATATTGATTAGAACAGGATTATCCTTATTATGATAATGAATGCAAATCAATAAAATAAAAATGTCGATAGTTGAAACCTTAAAATCATTACCATCCTCAATCTCATCACCATCATCCATCCCATTTCTCAAGTCACAAAATCACAAAAAAGTCATTTATTTCTCCAGTTTATATGAGCAAACACTCACTTCCCATCTCAACCAAGTACTCTACAAGCAACATTTTTTTTATATAAGCCGTACGCCACATCCTTCCCTTCATTCCTCTCGCTCACACAACACTACGTCACGTGTTCCATATGAAGCAACGACGACGCTCACCACCGGTTCATTGGTTCCTATGATTGGACGCGACTGCTCCGACATGCTTTGCTGCCCCTCACTGCACCATCCAGACATTTGGCAATGCAGCCTTAAAAGCTATTAGCGATAATAAATAAGATTTTCTTGAAAGCTGTTTTGGATGTTCTTTTTACAAGATAAGCTAGACTTTCAGGCTTTCGAACTCGTACTATGGTTATTCGTCACCGATCATAATGAAGACGAAATTCTTAAGTTTGGTTCCCAAACCGAATAAAGTAGTACTCAAATGTTAAAGTCTTGCGATACAATATAGATTTTTCTTAATGCAAGAACTGTCTTTTCAATTGACAAGAGAACTCCAAATGCCTACACCTTCAGTTAACTATTAGCGAGTGATTTATATTTAACAGTAATTATGAAGAACTAGCCGTCACGCGCATTTTCCGTTTGCGTTTCACTCTCACTATAGGGATGATTATCTCTAAACTACAAGCTCATCTACATGAATAATTTCGTCAATGGGGACAGAGGTAGACTCGATAGAAACCTTATATGAATAACAAAATATTGGTTCCGAGTCGACAACATATATTCGCAAAATTCAGATTATGGAGAATTTCGTTAAATTCTTGAGTTCTTCAGTCGTTGAAGTTTGGCGAAAATGTTGTTTTATGGTATTTGCCGCGATTAATCTAGCCAAATTCACCGAGCGAAGCCGGATTTTCATCTAGAATATTGTATGATTTTGGACTAAATCAGATCAGAATTGTCATGAAAATTGTTTCAGCAGTTAATCCTGAAATCCTAACAGACCGACAGACTTTTTCACATAAATTAGTAACATATATTTTCATAAAACATATACCAAACATACTTCAGGTATATTATCTTACTGAAACGAGTAGTTAACCTGCTAGCACTCTCTCGTGTGAACTGCCCACGTGGCAGTTGTTATACTTAGGTATTACTGACCTGCGGGCAAAGCCTTAGTGCTACGTAAGACGAGACTGTTTGACTAACGTGTGTTATATTGGTATTACATTATCTATGAAATTTGGGGAGAAATATTGCTTATTATTTGACTGAAATTGAATATACGAGTATTTTTATAAAAGCATTATATGCCCGCGATGTCCCGCATTAATTCGCGTGATAAGGTTTTTTGGGTCAAAAAGTGTTTATTCTTGTCTTCAAATATCCTGGAAAACAAACCTTTGAATTTGCTATATTAATACGTACATTATAAAAATGGCTGTTTTACGACCGTAAAATATACCTACGTTTCGCACAAATAATTACTCGTCCGCCTGTTTCGTGTGACTGCTAAACTACAACCGATTTGTATTTAAATTCGCATGATAATAGTTGTAGTAGACAACTCATTTCTTAAATACATTTTTATTTAACTTTAATTACAAGCATTATTAATTAATTAGAAGCGTGAATCAGTAGTCGAGTTCTAATATTCAGATTCTACTTGGAGAACAAAAATAAAATATTTAATTAATACCACACATTGTCATACAAACACTTCCCATAACAGTTTTACGTAACGGCCAATAACGTAAAACACTCGTACTCTACATAAGAAAATGCGTCGAAAACTAAAAACACACACACACACACACACACACAAACCGAACACACACACACATAGAAAAAACCCCAGTCCTTACACACACATACGTAAATATTACGCCCGATTTTACGCACACATATATAAGTTACTTGAGTTATAACACACATGTAAGTTTTACTACTCACACACACATGCAAATAACTATCCGTATATTATACCAGCAAAAGATTTGGGAAAACAACATTTATGTATTATCTGAGCATATATCTTAAGAAAGTGGAACGTTTTCGAGTCCGCTGTAACAAGAGGGGGAAAACACCATAGTTAGGCATGTCGCCAGTCCAATATTTGAGATTTATGGACTATTTCATTAGACCAACGGCGGCTGCGTTTACACCGGACTGTAAACGTTTTGGGTAAATTATTTTAGGAATCGTAGCAAGTGGTGTTGTTCGATCTTAGCCTGCCGTCGAGGAAACAAAGCGTGATTTTATGTAAGAATGTTCATATGGATTAATGAACATATAAAAGGTGAAAGTTACATTTAAAAAAAATCTTGCCTCAAAATGAAATGTATGAATAAAATTGCGTTGGTATCACAATAAAATGGTTGTATAAAGATCATTAAATCATTGTATTTGTAGTATGCATATTATTGTATATATATTTTTTGTAATTACTAGCAACAAATTAGATTCTTAAAAAGTTTTGATTATTGCTTTCTAATGTTATGTATTAAAAATCACATCTTTATTGTTTGTTTTGTAGTATCTAATTCAGAATCAAACAATTACCCCAACAAATTATGAATTTAGCCCACAAAATACACATAAATAAAATAAATAAATACCTAAATATTGTTGGACAACTCACACACGGTCATTTGATTCCAAACTAAGCAGAGCTTGTACTATGGTAACCAAATAACTGATAAACATACTTATATACTTCTAAATACATACTTATATAGATACATTAACATCCAGGCTCAGAACAAATACTCGTGCTCGTCACACAAAGATTTGTCCCGGGTCGAATTCGAACCCGCCACACGCGGCGCTACGGTTTTTGCGGCGAGGTGACCGCTTAAACCACTGCGCCGCCGCTTAAACGTGCAGTTACATTTTTTTTTCTGTCCCATTGTTGGGCAAAGGTCTCCCCCAAACTCCTCCACCGGTCCCTTCCAGATAGGTGTCCAAATCGTCACGCCAACGTTTCCTCGGCCTGCCTCGCCGTCGTCGACGACCTTCAGGCATCCATTTTGTGACGATACTTGCCCACCTGTCTGGATGCATCCGAACAACATGACCCGCCCAATCCCACTTAAGTTTGGCAGCTTTCTTGCCAACATCCGCGACTCCTGTTTTGGAGCGTATAACGGTGTTACGTATGCGGTCTGCGAGTTTTAGGCCTAATACGCTCCGCTCGATAGCTCTTTGGCAAACCTTGAGTTTAGACTTCTGAGTCTCGGTCAGAGACTAGGTTTGAGCACCGTAAGTTAGGACAGGCAAGATACACATGTCGATGAGTCTACGTTTATGTACCATTGCAAGGTCGCCCTTGAGTAACGTCTTCATGGACCAGCAGTAGCTCTTCCAGGCGTTGTCGACTCGACGTTCAATCTCCTTGTCTTGCCTGTTTTCGAAGGATACTAACTGGCCCAAGTATATGTACTCATCGACATATTGTATATCTTGCCCGTCTACCACGACCTTACGTCTCGTGCAGTTACATAAATAACATAAATTATAAGTTTGAATTTCAGATTGTTTAGTATCTTTTACACGTTTAGGAACTTTACAAAGAGAAAATTGTTTCACGCGTAATCAGCATAAAGTTACAGTACGGTGTGAGAGTCCCCCGCGTTTAGCCGACACACCGCAGTCAATGCATAATGCATGACGGTACATTTTTACTGTTTGACTTCAGCTCCCACTAGCACGCAACTTAATGCCTCAATCGCTTAACTCTACTACTGCAAGCCAAGTTCCACTGTATTCACTGATTTTGTTATTGAATTGATTTCATTTGAATTTACAATGGACTGTAACTTTTAGTAATATAGTTTAATTCGAGATGAGTTATGTGAATGTAGGTTTAAATAGACCCCAATCGATCCCTTTCTTGATCAGTCTTGCTCTGCAAGAGACCTTTGCTCTTCAGTTACATGTTGAATTCGCGTTTCTCATTTTATATTACTGCAAAAATATGTAATTCACGCTTAAAATCTACTAGAGGCCGCCCGCGACTTCGTCCGCGTGTAAATCCCGATTCCTCGGGAACTCCGGGATAAAAAGTAGCCTATGTGTTATTGTGGGTTAGCTACCTATATACCAAATTTCATCGTAAGCGATTGAGTAATATTTGCGTGAAAGAGTAGGTAACAAACATCCATACATACTAACAAACTTTCGCATTTATAATATTAGTAGGATTAAGAAATCTTCCAACGCGAACGTTACTTTTCTTTTGATCTCACTAGGTAAGTACAAAGTAGAAACCAAAGTAAAACATGATCGGATCTATAGTTCTTTAGTGTGTCTACCAAAAAAGTACTTAT
Source organism: Anticarsia gemmatalis (assembly GCF_050436995.1). NCBI lineage: Eukaryota > Metazoa > Arthropoda > Insecta > Lepidoptera > Erebidae > Anticarsia > Anticarsia gemmatalis. Next base: position 534,229 of record NC_134769.1, read on the forward strand.
TTATATATCTGACCGCACTTTGCGTTCACAATTCTTTTGTCAAAAAGTTTTTTAAAAGTAATCGTATCTACAAAATATTTTTTTGAAATTCAATTTCCTGAAATACGTTATAGGAGTGTGTACGGAACATCATATTTCTACATCTCTTGAAATCTGAAATGCCAATCGTTATTTGAAAGGGATGCAAACCAGGTCACACTCGAAAGCTATTTATAATATTATGGTGCATGATGGAACCTCAGATGCAAAAGGACTGTTTAGTATATGCATTTATATGGCGCTTACGTCATTATGGTATTTTAACTGTAAGCCGTTTAAAAGGAGGAATGATAGTGCTAAGAGGTCTTTTCAAAAATAAAAGTAATTAACCAAAAAAAGTTCCGATTTATTACTGGGAGATAACGCATACGTATGTATTTGTCTCTTATGGAAATCGAACTTAAAACTCCTCCGTGAAGATCATTCTATGTCATCACTGCTCTTCAAAATCTAATTGTGTTTTATGAAAAAATATATTTTCAATAGTATGTATTTACAATCTATGGACACATTTAGACGGACACTAAAATAATAAACACTTTTCCCAATATGGGAAACGAACCCAAGACCTCGTTTGACATAGCATACACATTCATTCGGACCACTAAGTTGCTTAATTAACCGCAAAATAATATTATCACTCCTTTAAACACAAATTAGACAGCAACCCTTAGAGGTTAGAATTATAAAGTGACCCATATAAAAAGACCTTGCGTCACATTTTAATTCTGTATCCCTTTTTCAAAAGCGCGATATCAGACACGGGTTCCACACAAATATGTATGTAGCTATACTTATATACTAACTTTATACATAGAGAAAGTTGTTTTGTCTGTTTGTTATACTTGTACTCCTAAATTGTTGAATCTATTTTGGTGAAGGTAAGGATGTAAGATAGAAAAGAAGAATACAAATCAAGAACATTATTTTTCTTCTAGAATATTCATTATCATGCAATAGTTTTATATTGTACATTCTAATTGCATGTGTATTTGTTTCTACCAGTCACTTATTGTTTTTTAGCGAGTGATTTTAATCGAATATTTTAAAGCCTACATTAGATTATAAGTAATGAAAACTATTTTCAAACCATAATTAAATATAAGCCAGCTGATAGCATCTTCTGTAAAAATCTGTATAATAAGTTATATTTTGCACATAACAGTTTAACAAAACAATAAAAACTACAGTAGCAGTACACCCTGAAAATAGTATATATCACTACAAAATCATTCCATTTCAAGGAAATTCGATCGAGCACGCACAAAGCAGCGAGTCGAGGGCTAGTTTACATATAATATGCAATGTCCGAGACCCATATGGTCGGCAGGCTTCGTAATTTCAACCCCAACCCCTTCTAGGGGGTTGAAACCCCTATAGTTGCTATGGTTAATTCCCCCTTGGTATAACGTTATTGAAATATGTTTTTTGTTAACCTCACATGTAAGCTTTGGGAGTTGTTTGGACTTTTATAAGGTTTCTGCGTGAAAGCTCGCCGGTGGGGAGCTTTTTTGGCGAGGTTTTTGAGTTGAATATTAAAGTTTGTAAGTATGAGGCTTTGCTACAGATATTAGAAGAAAACTTTAGTGATGTTAGATCTAAGCTTTCTTGAAGATTGTTTAAGAGGCTGGTTTCTTGAGATCAGAGTTCAATTCCCATTTATTTTTACTTTGTATTTTTCAGTAGTAAGAAGTAGTAGTAGTACTTTTAGTTTATATTGTATTCAGCAAATTATTTTATTCTTCTAATTATATTGCCCACTGACGCGGTGAAAAGTAAAGTAGTGTGTTTATCCAAACAATTTATTGATTTAAACCCAAACATAGTTAATTTGCACACAATAGTACATAATAATGTTAGTATTTTTACACTTGCAATATAATGTGTCTCAAAAATGTAACACAGTTACATGCCCGTGACTGTACTGTATTCGTATTTACTTTTCAATCCAACCCATAATCTTTAAGTAAGGGATCCTATTTGGGATTCAGGATCCTAACACCTCATTACACAGCCTTTCTTTACCTTAATAAACTCTAAACCTTATACCACCTTTTTAAAACCCATTTCTATAAAGACACCATAACCTTTTCAACCCTTAAACCCAACCCTAGCATTAGAACCCCATCGGAAGGCAAACCACATTTTCAAAAATTCATACAATATTCTTTGTAGTGCTGTGCATCAATTATTACAGTCCCGGGACCGCTTCCCGGGATCCCGAGATCCCGTTAATGTTGAATGCCCGTGATTCCAGGACAAGGGTTTGGAAGTGAATAGGTGGTAATCTGGTTGATTTGAAAGCCTTGGATAAAAGATTGGGGCTTTATTTAAGAATACTTTATTAGTTGGGTTCATAGAGTAAATGTTCTATTGTTGAGCTACTTCTAATTATGTCAAAGGGTACTAGCAGATCTATATAACTTTGCTCACTTGTTATTTGGGAACAATTTTTTATTTAAATAATTGTTCGTCTCTGAATCTTTATTTACCTCAAAGTCAGTATAAGCATGTGCAATATTATTTTGTCAAAAGGTTTTTTTTTTAAGAAGCCACTTTTTGATTAGATTCTAGTTTTATATTGTGTGTGCGCAACCGAGCTAAAAAAATATATCATCGAAGTTGGAAACCAAAACTAATCATAATTATTAACAGATACCAGATAAAGAGATTGCTTAAGAAGACATTGTGTTCAAATTCCAACAGCTAGACAAAACCTATTCAAAAAAATCTTACAAAAATAGCTCATAGCATATTCCTAAAGTCTTTCAAGCCATGTTAAAAAGAATCTCGTCAAACTAATCTAAGGCATTGCCACAGTGTGCGCGGCTTTTTGTAGCGATATAAAATATAAGCACAATGGTACATGTGGCGGAATAATGCAGCGTTTCTAAATCCCATGAATACGGTATGACAGCGGAAACGAGCCGCTGTGTTGGTGGTGTGAGGTCTCAGTGTGGGCGGGCAATTTGTCTATATTTTTGAATTTAATCTATACTAATATTATAAAGCTGAAGAGTTTGTTTGTTTGTTTGTTTGTTTGAACGCGCTAATCTCAGGAACTACTGGTCCGATTTGAAAAAATATTTCATAGATAGCCTATTTATCGAGGAAGGCTATAGGCTATATATCATCACGCTACGACTAATAGTAGCGGATTAGCAACGAGAAATGTTACAAAAACGGGGAAAATTATGACGCATTCTCTCTTATGTGACGCAAGCGAAGTTGCGCGGGTCAGCTAGTTTTTTCATATAGTTGTGTACTTGGTTGAAGGTATGAAGTTCCTGCTTATGAATATCAATATAGTAAATGTAAAGCATGAGATTTTCTTAACTATACGTTTTAAGATTATTGACATGAATGTAGTTAGAACCTAGGTTTTGAACTCTTTCAATTCCAGAAAACATTATTAGCGAATAAAATGTCGAAAACTATTAGCGAATTAGGTTGCGAAAAAAATATAGTTTGTATTTCTCATTATATCCTTCGCTTTTTTATTACACACTATTGAATTTGCACTGAAAATAATAATACAGACTACCTTTTTTATAGAAAATGTGGACTGTCATATTTTGACTTTCCTAATTCTTTAAGGTTCCCTATATAAAGCAATCATCTCTCAATATTTAATTTTTATTTCTAAATCATGTTATGATTCAAATATAAGTACTTTTATCCTTTTCTCTCTAATCGCAAAGAACAATTTCCTCTAGTCCTCATACAGACTCCTCCCCGCTGCATCTGTCACCCCACGTCACCCACGTTATAACCAGCGCGCAGTGATTTGCGGCGACACAGGGATCACTCGTAAACTAGTTGATACGTCACTCATAAAATATTGAACGACATTTAAATTACGCCGCCATGCGATCAAATATCGCTCATGTTGTGTGCTACGTGCATGAATACATTGAATACGTACTGTTTAGATTCTTTGTTTATGCTAAATAGGCAACTTATTAGAAATCTACAGAATCTTGGCGGTCACAATTATTATCGTATTTCTAGATTACCATGTGGTTAAAATCGCAAGTAAAAGATTGGATTTGTGATGGCGTCCGTGGTGTAGTCAAGGTTATCACAAGCCGGTCCCATATTACGCGTGAAGGTCGTGGTTTCGATACCACGTGCATTGAATATTCCTGAAATTCCCGCATTGTGGATTTCAGTCGGTTTGTTATATGAGGCGTCTCTTCTCGTTGTATTTGTAAAGATCTATTACAAGTAAAGATCAGTGCAGGAGTCTTAAATAAAATAAAAGTCGTGTCAATTATTAAAATTAAAAAAAAAAGATTTACTGCCGTTTGAGATTCGATCATATACGAAATACGGAACCTCGATATTTATATTTATTCAAGTAATTCGCCAATTATTGATTACTCAATAGAGCACAAAATATACCAACAATTTCCCTAAAATAAAATACACCTGACCACAAAAATACCTTTACGAAACAAGAAACACGGCTGTAAGTACTAATGAGTGCAAAAAGTGACAGCGACGGAGCGCAGCTAATTCGTTAAACTGAACGTGCCACTTTTTGTAACACCTATGTCATTTGTATCTTTGTTTTTGTATGACGCTTTTCTTTTAGAGGTATGGAGGCTTTCTGAGTAGGCTTCTGGGGTAATTAGTGGGTTACTTATGTATGACTACTGTGCTGGGTATATATTTTTAATTTCTATAACGTTTTGCTTATTGCGCCCGGAAGTGCAAGCAAAGCTGGTGTACCGTTACTATGCTTATTGTAAATAGGTACATTAAAGAATCACCCTTAATATAAAAACTTACTTACTTAGAAACTGTTATTTTTTTCTGTTTGTATGGATCAGTTTCAGTGGCCCACTGAATGATAGCAGTCATAGTCTGAAGACTTTAGAAGTTATCTGATTGATTTCGATGTAAAAAAAATATATTTTAAATGTTACTTAAAATCTTCTCTGAATTCCAAATTAAGGAGTATTTGATCACTTTTCTACCTATTATATACTTAATCATTTCTAAAGTAAGTACTATAACATAATTTAATTAACATACCGTCTTTAACCACAAAAAAACCTTCACAGAACCAACAATATCAGTCACAAAAGGTCCAATATACAAGAGTATTCCCATAAAAGATCATATGACCGTCATACCTAACATACATCGCTGCCGACCACCTATTTGCATAACTATGATGATGAGACATTCACGAACAGGATCTTTTGTTAGTTGCCTTGAAATTTGAGGAATTTTGTACAACAGTTTATTAAAGAAAGTTATATTTTGGGGACGTGGGGTAAGATGTTGTATGGGAAATTAACTGCTATGGTGGTCTATGGGGTAGTTAATAAGAATAAGGTTTTTTTTCAGTTTAGTAAATGTAGCTGTGCCTCTAGAGTAAGGATTTGCGCGCCGAGGTCTTAAGTTTGATATCCAAGTACGAAAAATTGGTTCTTGTTTTTTTTTTACGTTCCTTGTAAAGGTGTGAAAAAGCTAGCGTGTTTAGTAAAAATAATGAGCGTACACGGCAGGTCTAAAAAATGCCAAAATGTAGCAATTTAATTTAAAAAAATTTGGTGTGTTTGAATGATAACAATGGCAATAATTGATTTTGACACCCAGACCCAACTTTTTACATTTTTTTTGTGTAAATACAAAGAAATAGAATCAACCTTTTTAATGCCCTTTAACAGTACAGCCATTCTTCTCTTGCTTTTGCAAATATAATGTAAAAAAGAAATTTACTACAAGCAAAAACACATTTATTTAGAAAACTCCTTGCACTATCTGTGTAATATTCTGTAGACGGCAAGCAAACACGCTGAACGCGTCTGCTTACCCACAAACAGATGAGTGATCCGCCGGTGGCTGGTCTAACTAAACGATATCAGATCGATGCACTGAACTACATAAGCGGAAAAATTGTACATAGACGTGTGACTGTGGTAGAATAGACGTAGAAAAGTATTTAGGAACCGAATTTTATTTTGGCACTAAGTTTTGCAAGTTTGTTGCCTCTGTGGCGCAGTGGGTAGAGTATTTTACTGCTGATCATGATGTCCCGGGTTCGATTCCTAGGTCATGCTTTGTGCTAGTGGTGTTTTCTAATTTATATTAGAATATTTGCCAATAGTAGCGAAGTTTGATAATGTGCCCGGTAAATAGCAATATGCTCGCTCCCTATTACATGAAACTAATGTTGTAAAAGGCAAAACGTTGGAGGTTTTTGTTTTGTAATAAACTAATATTAACACAGAAAAAGTGACCTCATTTAATTGCTAATAATACCGCAACATTCAATGACGAGCAAATTTTTCGTTCACACTTGAAAAACTGGGACAAATCCTGTGGAACACAAAACGCTTGATCATCGCAGTAAAGCGAAGTGTAATGGAATAAGACCACCCACAGACTGGTAAACTTGAGATTGATACTTTACAAGAAAATATAAAATTAGAACCATTTAATGCAGTTTAGGTATGAGATATTTCAATTAACACATTTTTAATACTGAATAATCTGAACTATATGCTTAAAACAATTATTGAAATGATGCAAAGTTCGATTAAACCAGCGCTCGGCTAGTGTGCTCTAGGTCTAATATAGCCGTCATTCCCGGAGAAGACCCTTGCCCAGCGGCTTCCAAGCAGCTCTTTTTGAAGTCGGTAAAAAAAGCATAATGCGACTATTAGCCGTAAAAACAATGACGAAACACGAAATATCTCAGTTAAAAAAACTTTGTTCAAAAAGTTTAGTAAACATTTAATAAAAAACGTATAAAATATCCGTGTATAACCAACCTAACAGCACAAAGGAAGCACGAGCCATCAAGTTGTGTGTAACGTAATAAGGCTGGCCGCAAGCAAACAAACTTGCTCCTCTACAATGTACGGTATAACTTGACGTTGGGGCTGCGTTGATTTTGTTTGGACGTACATTATATTGTAACTAGCTGACCCACGTGACTCCGCCCGCTTTAAACTTTCATCCCCAGTTTCAACCCACTAGGGGTAGATTATGGTGATTTTGAAAAAGTAACCGTTATTTGGTTCCAAAATAGGTTGCTTGTTTTTGACTATGGATCTTTAACTATCTTTTTCAGGGTTAAGTTTCAGCTTCAAGGTTAAGCTATGAAAGAGTAGCGAAGAAAAAGAAGAGAAAGCAGGCTGTCGTATTCGTAATATTAATATTGATAGTATAACAGTACACTACCACTGTTGTGGAAACTATGATATGTTTATGCAACTCCTGATCATGAGATGCGTTCAGGCTTGCACAATTGAACATTAGATTGAATCCTAGCCAGGTCAGTTTCGAATAAAACTTTTAACTATTTCTTTTTCTCTTTATTAAACCCATTACTGTGCCATTGCCGTGCAAGGGTCTCTCTTCCCAAATGATGGAGGGGTTAGGCCGTTTAACTAAATATTCTTTAAATCAATCATAAAATCATAAAATCTGTAAACTGTAAATACGTAAGTCATATTATAATTATTTAAGTATATAAATTGTGTGTCAGTTCTGTACAAGTTGTAGTGCTACAACGGTATCGTTCTTGTATCTCCGCCGACATTAGCATATGTGCATCGTACTGCTAAATATACGGTATTCGAGCACATCGACACACGTAGCGTTAGCTCTACTAGATACGACAACATAATATAAAGAAACAGGGTTAAAATTTTTACAAACTTGGAACATTATGCTCATATATAGAAAAATATGAAATGTCATGAATCTCTCATGTTACAATGGTATATATCATTATGAGAATCTGAAGTTATGCAAAAAAAATATATATTATTTTTGGTAAACTATAATTTTTTGATTTTTTTGTTAAAACTGAACATTTGACAATTTCTGTATTTCAAAACAATGAGACGCTTTCAAGGCGGATAATAATTCTAAACGAGACTTTAGCAACGCACGTTGCTATATTGATATTTAATAAAATAATTTAATTATTAACATTAGTCAATATAGAAATTCCGAATATTTTTCATGTTCTCGCATCTTCACTAACATCTTTAAGTCTTTTCTAGTATACATAATTCTGAGTAAGTCAGGAGGCTTTGTACCTACCGCTGGGAAATGGATTCCGAAGAGTATCTGCGTTGAAAGTTGATAAAAATTTATTGTAAGTTTGTAGAGCGGGACGTGTGGTGCATTGAGCAAGTGGTCACCTGGTCCAAATGTACTCGGCCCAATTTGTGCTCGATATGAGACTAGAGAGATTTTAAAATGTCGGAAATAGCGATATGATAAAATTCAAAAATCCTGGTAAGGTGGGAAAATCATAGCTTTTAAACTGGCGTTGCATGTTTAATGTACCTATAATAGAATACATCGCGTTAATTTCCGTATCCTATTTATTAAGAATAGAGATGGGTGACCTTTGCTCAGCAATGAGATAATACAACAGCTGCCTTAATAAATGGTTGCAACTCCTAACACCATCAACTATTGGTAATAAAAAAATGGAAAAAGAACTATAGTGACCCAGAGCTGCTCAGTACCAGCTCTTCTTTTTAGCTGTAACATCCAAAAAAAAATCTAGTGCTTGACTTTTATTTTTATAACTTAATTACATTATTTAAAGTAAGTTCGCAACCCGCACTTGGCCAGCGTGGTGGACTCAAGGCCTAACCCCTCTCCCTCGTTTGGGAGGAGACCCTTGCCCTGCAGTGGGACAGTAATAGGTTATGAAAAAAAAAATAGCCATCCTATCAGTTTTTCTTAAATCTAAGAAACTTTTAACTCGTAAAAGTAGAGCTCTCATTTTCTGAAACATGCTTTATCATTCTAAAACGTTAACAAACATATACTCTTCCATTATAGCTACGTACTTTCATTAAATTAATAGTGTACAGTCGTCTCTACCTCTTGCAGTTTACACCACAAACCAAACATCTATTCAACAAGGTTCCTTTTGACAGAGTCGGTAGAGCGCCGATGTGTTTTAATTCATAAAGTGGCTCTACATTGCTCTACATGAAATGATCACTATTCAAGCAGTACTGCTTTTGATATGTTTGATTTTTACGTATTTGTATGAAGACTTTCAATGGTAATGTAGAGTCGGATGTTTTCTTGCTCTACCTTCATTTTGGCCAGGAAAAATGTGTTTTAAAGGGATTTTTGTGTACATTCTACCATGATAATATTTTAAATTTTACTGCCTTCGTGGCGCAGTGGTTAAGGTCACCACGCCGCTACCATTGCGTTTGGAGGTCGTGGGTTCGATTCTCACACGGAACAATTATTTGTGCGATCCACAAATAATGGTTTCGGGTCTGGTAGTGCTTTGTGTCCGTTGTTTGTATGTTTGTAAAAGTCCCCGCGACACAAGAGCAATTCTTAGTGCGGGAGTTGACTTTTACAAAAAGAAAAAAAGAAATGATTAAGGAATATGCATTGCTAAAAGTGATAGACTAAGATAGAAAATGAAGAACTTCAATATTCAGTATACTCTAAGAAATCATCCATTTTTGGGGTTGCTAGAAATAGATATGAAGTCTTTCGGTAAAAAATTGAAAAAAATTGGCCCTTAGACTGTGAAGTCTAAGGGCCGACAATAGATATGAAGTCTTTCGGTAAAAAATTGAAAAAAATAGGCCCTTAGACTGTGAAGTCTAAGGGCCGACAATAGATATGAAGTCTTTCGGTAAAAAATTGAAAAAAATAGGCCCTTAGACTGTGAAGTCTAAGGGCCGACAATAGATATGAAGTCTTTCGGTAAAAAATTGAAAAAAATAGGCCCTTAGACTGTGAAGTCTAAGGGCCGACAATAGATATGAAGTCTTTCGGTAAAAAATTGAAAAAAATAGGCCCTTAGACTGTGAAGTCTAAGGGCCGACAATAGATATGAAGTCTTTCGGTAAAAAATTGAAAAAAATAGGCCCTTAGACTGTGAAGTCTAAGGGCCGACAATAGATATGAAGTCTTTCGGTAAAAAATTGAAAAAAATAGGCCCTTAGACTGTGAAGTCTAAGGGCCGACAATAGATATGAAGTCTTTCGGTAAAAAATTGAAAAAAATAGGCCCTTAGACTGTGAAGTCTAAGGGCCTATTTTTTTCTATATTATTTTCTGGATAGATTTAATTCCTTTCAGATAGAGCATTGTTTCCTTTTAATAAAGTTCTAACTTTAACCCTTTACAACTTTACATCATCTAGGAAACGAACAAAGACTTTAGGTCAATACAGGGACTAAAAGGGACTAAAAAATATCAATTATCTAAAAGAATATTAGATTAAACTCCTATTTGGATCCACAAATCGTTTGAAACCACTTACAACATATTAAAACGTCGTTACAAACGAAAAATTGCCATTCCATTGCCCGTCGCAGCTGCGCCGCACGGACAATAGCCGTAAATAACGCGCAATGTAAAATGCGCAATCTAAAGTGATGGTTCTAGAGTATTTATTGTTACGGATTGCTGACGGACGATTGATGATTTTTGTTTATTTGACAATTATACAGAAATAAGGAAGAATTGAATATAACGTGAGCTTCAATCGTATTTAAATCTGTTTTCTGCTTCTTATCGTAGTGTCAGTGTGTCAGTCAGTGGTCAACCTAGTGTCAAAGTTGTTTAAGCATCCCGAAGGCCTTTGACGTGGCTTAACGACTATTATATTAATTGACAACAACCAGGAACGACGTGCCTTCCAAAGCACGGAGACGCCCAGTTCAAATACCACTATGCGGTCACCCATCTATGGAATAACCGCGCCAAGATTTGCTTAACCCACAGATCGTTTAACGACCGGTGAGCGCAACTGGCTATGGGCGCCGCTAACAAACTATCAAACCTCCATACTGTTCAATCCAGAGATTGATTTTCTAAATACTTAGTAAGTAAAGAACGATAGAAACTTTTCAATTTGTTCCCAAGCATAGAGGATAAAAACCCAGAACAAGTGTGTCGCAGTGAAACTTTGAACATTGTCCGCTTTAACGACTAAGTTTCTAATAACCGCCGCACTATATTGTATGTGTTCGAGACATGTCGCAGGTCAAGTGTGAATTTGGGATTTTTGAGGTCTTTCTAGATCCATTAATTAGTAGACCAATATATTAATATTGTTGTTTAACTGTCGTCTTAAAATTTGGTGAAGTCCTAGCTTGACATGGATTGTAATAGCTAAGTCTTAATATGGAGTCCCAGTTAATGAGATATTATCTGCGATTTTCTGTTAGTATTATAGACTTGCCATTTAAAATTCACTGTCAACGAAATTACCTGCAGAGAAATAAAGTTGCATCGTTTTATTGTCTTTATCCATTAGTAGACTTCTAAAGGTTTTACAATAGACCCCTACTTTACACCGTATTGTAGTACATGATATAATTTTATATCGCTGAAATCTAAAGCCAATATTGAATTTAAACTGCAACATGAGCGTGTACACACTGTAGGTGTATGGCCACAAGTTGGTATCCGTTGTAATCCCCACCTCTCACTCGTGTGAATAAAGCCTTACTGTACTAGCCCCGGATGTTGAGGGTGGTGATTAGATCATGATAATGTATGTATAGAGTAAAATTAATGGGTTAAAGTGGGGTAAAACCTTTTAATCTTTTTATAATTAAGCGAAGAGTAAGAATAGATTCTATATCGGGTTAAGTAGTTGTTAGTTCTGTAAATGCAATTATTAACTTGGTTCAAATATAAATATAACATAATAGCTTGTTTCTAAGACTAAAAGAAGGGTATTTTGAAGGTCCGTGAAAAGGCCAGTATTTACTATTATTAAACCACAATATGATCCATTTGGTTACTGTATAAAATTTCTGTAAGGTTAATAAGTACACGTAAAAATATTTTGACTAGTGATGGTTATTTTTTCTTTAAAAAGTAGACTGAACTGGCTTTTTATCTCTTTTATTTTTAACTTTCAAACATTAAAAAAAAATGTTATACTAATAATATTAGAGTTAAATATATCTAATAAACAGTTTAAACTAATTCATCACCCCTATTACTCCCTTAACAAAACAATGTACAGCTCACCACTGTCTACCCGACAGACAGTAACGAAGCCATTAAAACTGCAACACACGCGCCCCCTAGTGTACATCGGCGTATCTAAGCACTTGCTAAGTTCATTTTTACAATGACCGAAGAAGGTTTATTCGTTGTTCTTGAAACTGATAGGTTGAATAACTGCTTATAATTAAATTTAGACTGGAAAGAGTGGAAAAAGTGTTTGTTAGGATTTGTGGTGGAATTGTAGTTTTAGATTCTTTTGTTAGGTTAAAAATTAAGCTTGAACAGACTTTTTTTGAACGCCTGTAGAGCTCAATGATGAGTCATCAATTTTGACTTTGAAAAAATATTGAAGCCAAGAATTTCTAAACTAACTTATCAAGTACATAAACTCAAAAAACCATGTCTTGTTATTAATTCTTAACGTTCAAAGACTTGCAAAGAATACTACACTATACTTAATGAAGACAAATATTCACTACATATTAAAACTAAATTATCACAAATCTAAAAATAGGAACTGACCAAACTTCAGTCCATATTCCACCCACGCCTATTTCACCCCTCACCACCCTTAGAGCAACCAATTAATATATCACATCTAACCCAGATTTCAAATAAAAATACACGTGGCTTGCGATATATTTTATGCATTCAACTGGTCGAGATGTCAGTGATTGTGAAATGTGAAATAACAGTTTCAATTTGGGAGATTTAGGCCAAATAACTTCGGTTTTAGGGTCCTATATTTCATTTTAAAAAGCCATATTTAGGACTAGTGTCACCAGTTTGATTACGTTGATTTTCGCATTATATTAGAATCAGATCATAAATAATGAGGCCCGAAATTTTTAAAAAAGCATAATTAGCCTAGCCTTGGCTCCCGTTGGAACCTATTATTTTTTTAACATCTGTATTTAACTGTTCATCGTAATGCGTGTGGTTTTCAAATCAAAGGAACCAATAATGTGAACCTAAAAAAAATGTATTGAATAGTCCATCTATTGAGGAAAGCTATACGCTACATAACATCACGCTATGGCTAACAAGACTTGACAAAAAAGGTTGACAAAAGAAAAAAAATACAGCCCACAGACGAAGTAACGACCGCTAGGACTTTTAAATATTGCGTTCATTACTTACATAATATTGAGGGCATGCAAAGTCCCCAACCCGCACTTGGCCAGCGTGGTGGACGTAAGGCCTAACCCCTCCCCTCATTACGGGAGGAGACTCTAGCCCAGCAGTGGGACAGTAATGGGTTACATTTATTTATTTACTTACATATTACAAACTACTTTCCCAACAAACGGCTACAAGAATCTCTGTTTAAAAGAGAATAATACTTTGCAAGTATGAACGTATAATTGTGTGTGAATGTAGATAATTTGCAAGACAGCAGTGCAAGTCTGTGTTGTGAGTTCGCTTCGTTATGCGACATCATCCTGTGTATTATAATAAGCTGTTATGTTATGATACTGGGTAGGGAATACAGTAGGTTCACTTTATTTGATATCTATACTTTTGTTTAAGAACAATGCCTCTTTTTGATGTTAGGTTTGGTTTTGTTACTGACAATAAGTCAAAAGAAAAGTCTTCTTTTACGATGGAAGAATGGAAAACTATAGTCTTTTGAAAGATTAAACCTTTAGGAGCTCTAATTGGTACCTTTTTATGCAAGGTTATCATTGGAAGCAACCTATAGCCATAAGCCTTCATATGCATATTACGAATTTACGCGTTGAATTGTTCAGAGTTCCAAAGTAAAAATGCATGTTCGCTTACTAATGTGCAATTTATAGCTGCATTACTTAAACTTAAATCAAAAAACGCAATTTTAAACTAACAACATAAATTTTTAAAATCTTGCTTTTGTTATTAGTATATTTACTTGTTGCCAGTAATAGCAATCTCCAGATTTGAGGGGTAAGCATAGTTCTATATATATCAGGCTTTTACTATCGACACCGGTTGTGATGTATGAATATCTAAACAGTCAAGCCAGCTGCTGTTATGTGACCGTGGACATGTTTGCACATGTCGGCTTGTACATGCTTTATGTGCAAAATCGACCCTTAATTATATTGAGTTAAAAAAACTATTAAAGAATTTAAATTGAATTGATCAAAAATCATATCAACTTCTTATTTGTATTAGGGGTTGAAATTGGGTAACATATACTAATGACTATTTCATCTTGCTTTTTACATATTTTATTGACGTTTCATGAAAATAAACCTAGTTTTTTATCTTTTAAATACATTAACAATCATATTAAATAAAAGAAATACCAGAATTTTAATATAAGTTGACCTACTGCTTCTCTCGTGTTTGTGTCGCGTCGCGTCTGTCACAATTAGCAGTGTGTTCGAACAAACTCGCAAGTCTCAGCTCCTTGCATTGTAAACTGTGTCGTAGTGTATACATCGACACGTCGATATTACTTGTTGTTTTGTATTGTTAAGTTTGTTTTGTTATACATTTAAATGTGTTTTTCTGTGAATTATACTGTAAAGAACATTTGTGTAAAATACGAATATTGTCAGGAATACGAAAGTTTTTCAATTGGTTTTGATTATAACAACGATCAGGGATAATTTGTAAAACGCTTTGTTCATCCAAAGAAAAATAATAATTGGCCTTGCATTTTAAACTCTATAAGCAGGGCCTAATCAGATCAGGAGTGATGAAGAATAAAGGAATATTAATAATAAGGAGAATTTAGTGACCTATGTGTGGCTGTGTTTGAAGCTTTCTAGCCACTTAATAGCACTGAAATAATGGCTTGGAGATTAAGTGATCCTGATAGAAACGTAAACGATATTAGTAGAGTTTATTAGCATATATTCAGTACAAAGATGCCCACTTCTACCTACGTATATATTAGTCTAAACCCACGCTTCATTTAATATTCATCTTTTAACTAAACATGAAAGAAAATTGCAAAATAACTTTCTTATTATGTCCTCCTAACTCTTCTTAACTTGCATAAGTGACATGAGAATAAGCTTGAAATAATTATTAGTTGTGAGCGCTGAAAGTTTCAGCTGTATGCGCTCGTTAATGAGTGGAGATATGTTCCAACACTTTAATGCATAATATTTACATAATATTCCTGTTGTGAGGTAGTTAAACCGTGTCTTTGGAATATTTTTATTTATATTACGTACGCGTTCATAGTTCAATCCATTATAACAGGATTTAAAGGGTTGATTTTTACCTGTGTCAGGTCTTCGAAATATCTTCATACAAAATTTTATCAGAATTAAATCGCCAGTTAACCCGTGTAAACTAAACTGATTAACAGACAGAGATTTATATTTATAAAATTAGAATGAAATTAATTAAGAGTTGTATCTGAAGTCTGATTGGTTGTGTATTAAGGTGCTGCATTAACTGTGTGTTGAGTTCGATTTTCGATTGGGGTAAACTAGGGTTTTCATAAGCTTGCGACTCGCTTCTTATTTAATAAGTAGAAGTAATGCAGGCGAAGTCACAAAACATATTTTATGTATCTGCACTCTATGTACAGGGTGTTGTTATGTAACAAAATAATAATAATAACATGATAATAAAACACATTAACAATCCTATTAGCTGCACCCACATGACGTCATTAAATTAAAAGCTCTCTTCATTATCACTTTTATTACAATTTTGTTATTAGGCATAATATAATGCTAAATTTAATGCATATGTTTTGTTTCAAGTTTATGTTATTATTGTGTATATGTTACTGTAAAAGCCCGAACTGTGGTAAATCCTAAGATTTTCCGGTAAAACCTAAGATTTACCAACTCTCAATGGTAAAAGTCCGAACAAGCCGGAGTTTATGTAACGGTAACGTTAACTATGTTATGATATATAAAAAACTCCTTCTTCATAACTATGTTACGGTATATAATTATACCGTAACATAGTTATAAAGAAGGAGTTTTGGGCAAAGCGACATGAGTAGATTAGGTTAGAAGGCTGAGGTGGGAGCGAGCGAAGTGAAGCTCCCACCTTACCCTTCGTAGTATTTTTTCTTTTAAACCACCCAGTACGAGGAGCCCCGCGAAGCGGGGCTCCGGCGACATCTCGACATCATCAAGTGAATAGTGGTAAAAGCTCAAAATAAAAGAATTGTTCGGACTTTTACCATTGAGAGTTGGTAAATCTTAGGTTTTACCGGAAAATCTTAGGTTTTACCACAGTTCGGGCTTTTACAGTAACATATACATACTATAGAATTATGTATATTTTATTTTTGGTTACACAACCTCTCCCATGTCATTTATCGTATCGTACACTGCCGCATCTCTAACATATTGTTAGATACATTCAAAAATTCTACCTAACGCAGAAATCGAACCTGGAGCTTCACTACAAACAGCACACATAACCAGAACACCATTCTTAAAAAAACATTCCTTTTCACCAATAAAATAAGCGACAACTTTCAAACAAGCCATTTTATTCACGTCACGTAGGAAACAGAATATAATATTTTTCTTTCGGCCAAATGACTGAGATAAAATGAGAGGTATAAAGTTTTTCAATGGCGGTAATGTTTTTATGAGTATTGAGTGAAAACAGATCAAATACAGTGTTGCAGATCAGTGGGGATTTTATTTTTATGCATGTGTCCATTAGATGGGCACGTCCGATATTTTTGTTTTAACGGAAAATGAAAAAATATTCCAAGACATACGATATTGGGTGCCTGTGTATCAATTTGAGGTAACAACTAGTGCAAATTTGTTTAAATATTAACTAAGTTAAATACATTAAATAATTGCATAGTTTAGATTTATTTAAACCTTTTATGTAACTACATAAAAGGTTTAAATAAATCTGTAAATGCAGTGGTTATTAATCTATTTTGGGGCAATTATTGTGAGCTAAATTAAAAACGCTTCCTACTGACTTACTTTAATAAATGAAATTGGTGATGTTAAAAACCTAATCTTTAAAAGATTGATAACAAATAAAAATATTTCGCCATAGTAAAGTCGGGCACCTTATCAAAGTCCAACCTCTTCCTAGACATTGAATCAAATCCGTTACAAAGGCATTGGCTATTTTTACAACAAAACACCTTACAAAAACCCAATTGAAAAACCATATCGAAAAATATTTTCTAAACCGTCCAACGGAAACAAACTCAATACCAGGAAAAAGGAATTCTGATTCAAGCGTCGTCGTGCCACTAACAGAACAGGCGTGCGAGGGGGTGAAGCGCCTCTAGAGGGGCAGCGGGGGGCGGTGGGGGAGGGGGCGCTAGCAAATAGCTTCTAGACCCAAGCGACACATTTCTAGAAAACTGCAAGTACAAATACGGGGGTTGTAACGTGTGATGCACTGAAATGGGGATGCTGGCGTCTTTTGTTCATTGCTGGACTGTCTTTTAATTCTGTATGAAGTGGACTAGAGAATCTTTTACTTTTGTATAACATACATAATAAAAAAAACGCATTTCTGGGTTGAGTAGGAAAAGACTAAATAACGCAACTTGCTACGCTAAAAACTTCCTTTGCTTCATTCACTTCCATGCTTAATATGTCGTATTTTTTACAGAAATTGAGTCATTGATCATTTAATTCAGACAGCATATATCTACAATTGCAGTCTGAATTTTAACATACTTGTTGAATAGCACACAAACATAGAATCCTTACAGTTCACCGTTCATCAATCAGTCTGAAGCAATGATTAACAATAAGAAACCTTTAAAAATACCTCTTATTATTTTTTAATGAACAAGTACTTCACTCAACCTAGATAGCTTATTCCATCCATAGGACTATAGTAACATTTACCAACCCCAAAAAACCCCAATTTCATCCAATCCATTACACCCATACATCAAAACAGAACCCCATCAGCAATGTTTTATTCCATGAAGATGTACCACAAGCGATAGCGTGGCATCAACATTCAATGTCGTCGTAAACCCATGAAATGTGTCACAACTGGGCGTTTGTGGCGATACGAATTCATAACGTGCCACTATTTATGGTGTATATGCTTTGCACCGGGGTTCTCTTGCTTTTTTTGACAGTGATTTTTGGGTAGTGGTAAAAAGTTTGGTTTGAGGGAGGGGAGGAAAACTTTTATGACATAAAATGTCAGTGTGCTCCAAAGAAATATCGTTTTTGAAGTGCTAGAGAGTGTTTGAAACATCGCCTGACTTGACAACTTGCTTAAATATTTTGAAAAAGTACCTACCATTAAGTAAAAAACTGATTGTGCTATATTTTTTTTGGATAAGAAATTTTACACATTAAGAGTATTTAGTAATGCGTAACAATGTAAACAGTATTGAAAATTAATAAAAATCTAGGGCTAAAATAAAAACTTTATCATTATTTTCACAAATCAACGTCGTAACACAATCATTCCAATTATTTTTACAGTCAACATAAACTAATCAACTTAAATACCCCAAATTCGACTCACATATAACCATGTCAACCCCAAAATCAACTAAAACTGGGGTAAAACCGGTTACTTAATTTCACAATACATGCTCTAAACTTCACTACAATATCCAAAGAGACGTAACAACTAAAAGGGGCATTAGTATGCATTCAAACGCCAAGTACTGAGCGTAGAAAACCGTCGTATTATTGGTTTTATCGCAGACTGAATAGTACTTTAGAACTCAGTGCAGTTTCAACGTCAACTCATACGGAAAATCGACTGATTTTTACTGTTAGAACTTTAAATGTCTTATATTTATTGCAGTGATATCTTGCAAAAAGGACAGTACTCGTAACCGGCGGTCTTGTTATGACAAGATGTATGGATGTGAATGAAGCAAAGGACGTTTGTAAGGATCGTACCAAGTGGCGTTTTCTGGTGTCTGCCCACCCTTATGGGTAGAAGGCTTGATTTGATGCATGTATTTATTTTGTATTTTTGTTTTATCATATTAAATAGTGAACCTAATGTCACAGTTTTACAAGCTGTCCTATAGAACGTTGACGTAGCTTAACGACTATTCTCTTTATTAACAACAAGCGGGACCGACTCTCTACTTGCCCAAAGCAAGTAACAGAAACCCTCAGTTAAAACACCACGAATCGACCACCCATCTACAAAATGAGCGCGCCAAGCGTTGCTTAACCCACAGATCATTTACCGACGGGTTAGTGCAAATAGCTATGAGCGCCTCATTGCATCTCATTGCAATAGTAATGGCCTATTTATGCTGTCAGATTATGAAGAAGGCTTTTGAATTAAGAGTGACGTAATTTGCGTAAAGAAACCCTATTCAGCCCGGGTCTTATTTGTAAGGAATGCAAATTGAAACTATTCCTTTTTTTAAGTACGGTTTCGTGGTTAAAGACTTGCGGTAAGATGAAAATTAAATGGCTGTAATGAAATTGTTTTTTTTTTATAATCACAACAATAGTTTTAATTAAATAAACCTCGTTGGACTACTCATACACGGTAATTTGATTCTATACTAAATAGTGCTTATAATATAGTAACGAAACAACTAATAAACATACTTATATACTTTGAAATACATATCTATACAGACAAGAAAGCCCTAGATCGATTGATATCATCTTTGCGGCTCCATCAATTCATAATGTAAAAATAAATCTAACAGAATTGTAGGCAATACTTTCACAAATATATTTATTGAACAGCTAAAGACACTATTATATATATTATAATAACCGAACACTCACAAAATGTGTTAGCTTCAAGTAAAAATAATAGCCATTGCAATAACATTTAATATCCTTGAACCAGATAGTGCAGTTTCAACGAAAACCGTGTCAGTTACACCACCATTCTATATAATATTCCCATGTGTAAATAAATCCGATTCCCGGAAAAAGCTTAGCCAAGTCATTCTGGAAACACATCAACCCAAAATATTAACATTAGGACAGACAAACATTCAACTATATTAATGAGTTGTTCTCCTAACAATAATTTTTGATATACATTGCTTGCTGAACAAACAAGTTGAGTGATGATGTCGTTACAAAGCGTCAATGGATGGTGTAAGTGTATGGGATATCGACAGATCTTGGAATGTATGTGGATATTTATCAGACTTTATGGTAATAACTGTTAGGGGATGGCGAGGGGTGGAAAATAGGGGGTTAAACCACAATATAGGGAACGCATAGAAGGTTAAATAGGGGTGAAATATTTAGTTCTTAAGAAGTTTAGCCTGTAGTATGTTTTTGCTCATATTACTCACACTATGAAAGATGATCAATATGTATTTGATGATTAAAAAATAAACGGCTAACTGCATTTTGCATAATAGTTTAAAATGTTTAATTTTCTAAAAGTTATTCTTTATGACGATAACGATAATTCATTTTACATCTATGGAGCTTGTCCAAAAGGCTGTACATACAGTCTTTGTAGAAAAGCTAAATTAAGAAAAAAGTTTATCCTAAATCAGAATACAGCAGCACGAAACATTTGATTTTTTAAATAAAATATACAATTACTCTAACAAAATACATATGTCATGGAACTTCTATGTCATCTGTGCATTGTGATGCGAATTCAGCCAGTCCTGTCCATATAGCATTACGTAAATTGGTCGGAAAGTAGGAACTATTTCTTTGTGTTCCCCTCACCGACAAATCGACTGTTTTTCTATACACTGGTACTGTGACTTACGTTATTTAGATTGTTTGGGAATTCGAGTTACGTTTGCAATTATTAGATCAAAATAAGTTATGCTTGAATGTTTCCTGCAAATAAAAATAGATTGTTATGATTTGGATGTCAGAGCAGCGATTGCCCAAAGTAGTAATTCAAGGTATGCAAGGATGTCAATCCGAAGTTTGGATTAAGTATTAAAAGTCTTCGATTTGTGGACTAACATTAGTATTCTAATAATACGGGATTTATCTAGTAAAGAGTCTTAAAGTCATTTTTAATAAAAAAAATTCTTTGCAGCCATAAAAAGTATGGTACATTTTTTGTTACATAACAGTTAGAGGAGAGACTAGCTGACATAATCGCGGAATTCTTTAGAACCTCAACCAAAAGACACACAAGTAACTCTGCCTAAAAACATACTAGATACTTTTCTATACACGTATTCTCAGAAAACTAATTTTGGGTGGAAAAAAAGGTGGCCAAGTATAACTGTCAAAGATTTAAAATGATGGGCATGAATAAAGCTGCAAGCCACTACGCTGACTGCAACTGTACGAAGAATGTCTTTATCGTAACGTCACCGTCATCTGCACTCTGCACGCTTACATCACAGCCGTTTGTTGCTACGTTCAGACACACAAAGTTCCTACCACTACCCTCAACTTACGAAAATTTTCCATCGTATCTTCGAACCCTCACAAATACATCATACACTATATAATCCGATATGTCAGTGTATATTAAGAATTATTACAAGTAATAACACAAAGTAAATAGTATTAAGTAAATACACTCTTTTTATGGGTTGTTCTCTTTTGTTATGGGATATACGGGGTATTAGGTTTAAGTAATTTATTGTATTTATGATGTGATATCTGTTATATCAATGAATTACTTTGTTGGTGATTTATTTTGTTTATAAATGGCAGAAATAGTCTTTGTAAAAATATGTCCACAAATGTTTTATTATGAAGGCAGATGTTTTCTTAAATCGTTTGATCACTGGCAGCTTATGTAACTGTAAATAAAAATGGTGTCAATTGTAAAAAGTACATTTAATTTGTAATATATCTATAGTCTAAAATCTCTTTAACCCCAGTAGCAAGGCTCAATGGCCCCGTTCTGATGTAATTTGAGTAAAACCAAAAAAATATAAAGAAGTAGTCAAAGTTTCATTCCCGGTTTTCAAATATTTCATGCTAAATTATGCATAATTGGATCAAAAGACAAACAGCCCACCCAGTGCATTAAATATCACTGAATTCTTAAATCTAACTAACATGAAAATCGGCGTATCATTTACAAAATTATCTACCCACAAAAAGGTACAAACTAAAATGTATGTCTCAATTTCCCAAAGAAGAAAAACTATAGTTTCCGATATAGCAACGATAGCGGAAACAGATAGTATCGGGGAACGTCCCGCTACTGAGCTTAATGTGCTTATTGACAAGTTTGATTCCGGTTTGAGGGAAATGTTCGTTTGCTTTATAGAAGCTCGTATAATAGTGTATGGGGTATTTATGATAGAGTGGAAACTGGGGTGATTAGGGTTAGTATTAAGATAAGGAATGTTATTTAGTTGAAGATTTTGACTTATTATATGAAATAATAAAAGTAACTAGAAATGCTTATGTTTCAGCTGGTGAAGAAATGTATTTTTTATTCTATCCTGCTATATTGCACTTACATGAATACAAGAATACAAGTAACTTTGATTATTTAATACGCTTTAACGGCGAAGGTCATACACAATAACTAATTTATAAATAACAAACCACTGAATCTAATTTGTTAAAATAAATGTAATTATTAATTTAGTATTATTGATATTCCTAAAATATAGTATGTTGTTAGTGAAAGACGAGGGGCTAGACAGAGGATGCTATTTTACCAAGAATAAAATAAATAAACGTTGGTAAAATTGAGGCCAAATAATTCATATAAGTAATTTCACACACAAACTAGCTCTATCAAATAAAACACCTAACATCCAACTAATGTAACCCTAAAACTCTCATCTTATAACCCAAAGAACAATACCTTGGCGTACTCACAATCAACTTGTCAATACACTCGGTGTAAACACACTGACAAGGGTTCCAGTGACCGGTGGGTTATTGGACCTCTGTCTGTGGTGAGGTTATTGGAGGCCTACGTCACGAAGAAGAGGTTATTTTGTGAGGTATAGCCCCTTTTTTTTAGGTAAAAAGTAAGACCTGAATTCTAGATTGTGACAGGGACTTTTTTAAAAATCGTGATGTAGGTTTTCAATGTTTTAACCGACTTTTAATAAAAAGAAGTTCTCAATCCGTTAGTTTAAAATTTTTCGAATAATAAAAGATGACTTGATTTGGAAAGTTCCTTTTTTATTTTTGTAAGAAATAATCAATTTTCGACAATATCTAAAGTGTCAGATGTGCCCAATATCATGGGTTTATTATTAAGTTATGTTACCCAAAGCAGAGCAAATAAGTATCTTTTAGAAAGGCATGTAGCATCCTCGTCTTCATCATTTACCATCAGATGAAGTGTGAGACAAATCCAATATCAAATAAAAAAAACATATAATTACACATTATGAAGTCATGGAAATCTATATTGTGTCCGTAAATTTATATCTGGAATAATCCACAACGCAGAGTTATTTTTAACTTATCAATTAGCAAAGAAAAATCAACAGCAACAAAAATCTAAAACAGTAACAAAAATTCCAATCCATCCATTGTTTTAAAATGATTGTACAAATATAATAATTTCCCCTTTATATTCCAGCTAAGTCGAGTTTATTTGGACTCCGTGACGTGTGTAGATTTTAATTGCCTAACCAATTAATGTCGGCAGTCAACATGAACCCACTTTTAGTTCGCGGTTTCGAATTAGTTGAATACCTAGTTTATATGTTTTGGATCTATGTTTAATAATATTTTAGAACTATTTTTGGATTTGGCTAGATAATCTGTGTACTATTTTTAGACTAAAATACACTTTTCAAATTAATCATTAACATTTGTACCTACCTACTAACGGTAAGGGATCGTGATGAAAACTTGCATGCCTAAAAATTATTTAACACATTTCTTGAGGGCATCCAAAGTTTCCAACCCACACTTGGCTAGTGGTTTCGAGGCCTGACCCTTTTCTCATTAAGTCTCGCTGGGTCCAGTTTCTCAGCCTCTAAATAGCTGTCAGAAATCCTACCGGCTAGACATAGTAACAGCAAAGAGCTACCAAAATTCCATCTGATGAGCTATCTTAATATTACAAATTAATACTTATCCAGAAGAAGTGAAGCTGAGTCTTGTGGCTATACATAAGTAAATAACCCTATAAAATAAAAGTATTTTTGAGTAAGCACGTAAAATAATTACAACTAAACCAGACAGATGTAAAAAAGCTTATTTTTTCATATGGGACACAAATCTACGACCTCAACACATTGTTATAGTGACGTGATGACCATTTTAATTACTGAGGCTCAGTCATCAAACATATGAGATCGCATCAAAAGCAAAAACTGTCTAAAAGCTTGAACCGACAGGTTCCCTCACTACGTTCCTTCAAAGCTAAGTGATATAACATAATAACTAATTCACAAACCGAAGCAAAACAATACAAAGCTCTTATGAAATATCACCTTGAAACTTTCAATAACTACCCTCAACTCCGTAACTCCGCGAACTCCGCCTTCAAGCAAACGGCGTCAAATCAAAACTTTTTATTACATAAAAAAAACTTTCGTAGCGAACAATAGCGCGAAATGTTAAACATCAGTGGGAGAAAATCAAAAGAGGTTCTTATACTTTTGTTATTCAAATTACACTCAGATTTATTCGTTCTTACAATACTGAATTTTGCCAACTTCTTGCCGAGTTCAACACCCTTATTTACTAAGTCATAAAGTTTAGTTTTCTATAGCTTAGGTGTAAGTGTTATCTTTGTATATTTCCCTTTATAAGAAAAGGGATTATATTAATTTCATCTCGAAGCTGACATGGGGCTGTATCATGAAGACATGAGTCTTTTCATAGCGGCGTAGTGGAATGGATTTCGTAAATTATTTTTTTCGTTTTGATACTGTTTTTTCCTGTTGGTTTGTCTCTGATGTGATTGGTCAGATTTGGACATGTGCTCGTTTATTGTTATTTGTGGTGCAATTCATGAATGTGGATTGTCCTTGAGTGAACTAAGAAATGTTGTATGCCTATTTTTTGTTATATACAATCTATAAAAGGATTGTCAAAGTTCTTATAATTTTTATAAAAATATATTGTTATAAAAACTACTGAGCTGATTTAGTTGAATATAGCAACTATTGCATTCTAAGTCAATGCAGATGGAGCTTACTATAGGCATAAGCTAGCATTCACTTTTAAAAATAACTGTTATGAAAAGACAGACTTCTAATTTCGTTTAGGTTTCCATTTTATTAACAATATAAAACCACCCATTCCAATCCTTGCGTTAGCGGTAATTGTAAAAACATCAACAAAACTCTTTTATTATCATTGCAATCGGAAAAATGGTTTAGAGATCATAGCAAGTGGCGTTTTAGTCTCTGTCTACTTCGTATACATATATGTGAAACAGAAATCAAAACCTAACACTACCGAGACCTCTCAGAAAAGTTAACAATCCCATAAAATTATTCACCACACCCCCTAATACTAGCGAACAGTTCCCGGCGTCACTTGCTTTATGTTAAGAGTTCGCTCGTTACTTTCTACTGCGTCGTTTGTGTGACGGAAGACTATGGACATGATGTTTCTATTGAAAATATACTTATATGGACTATCATAATTTTGTGGGGTTGACGTTATGCCATTGTTTGTAGAGGGTTTGGGTTTGATTTTCATGTGGATTGTGAAATTACTACAAATGTTGTAAATAGATTTAACCGATTAATGTTCCACTGCTGGGCAAGTAATGCGACCGTATTGAGGGAGTGGTTAGACCTTGTTATGAACCTGAAAATACTGTTTGATACTCTTCCACACAAATACCAATGGATAAGTACTTGATAACATTTTACAAAAAGATATGTAGTAATAATTTGGTGTTTTTTTTAAAGATAGTTTATAATCTGGGAAATTTTTCCACGCGACGAAGTCATGAGAAGCTTGTTAAATTCTTGTAATATAATGTTTTATCATATAGAAATTATTAGATAATAATAAATGATGGTGGATTTTCTAATATATCGAATTAGTTTTGCCAAAAGATATATTTAGTACACATAACATTGAAATGTAATTGATAAGTTTACTTTTTTTTTTTTTTTTTTTTTTTTAATTTATCTCATAATTTTAATTTATTTATATAAGAATAGAATTTTATTACATTTTATACAGTACAAAACTTATATAACTAAATATTTACATGAAATTATTAAAATTAAAACTATATATACAATAAGTTAACTTGGGTTTGAGTCCTCGAACACTTACGTGAAAAGTGAATAAATCTCTCGACTTTCAGAGATAAAAATTCACAAAATTTGATAAAGCCTTTTTCAAGCCGAAATCAAATACGTCCCAATAATCGACAGCCACATACAAAAACTACTGCACCAACAAGTAATAATTACAAACGTAATTAATTTTCTATACAAAAGTAACATTTAACTCATATTCACAAACTACAGTATTTATTCAGAACTCTACATCACGTAGAGTCACAAAGAGTCGTCTCTATTTCAACAAAACGTTATCGTATTTATTTATGACTAGCTGTGTCCTGTGTTTTTGGTTTTAATGCTCTACATTTTTTGAAAACAAAGCAGTTGACGTTGTGTGACGAGAGTAGAGCTGAAAACTGGTTTATGTAGAGCATGGCTCGAGTAATTTTTATTATGATTTTTGCATTATTATTCTAGTTTTGGTATATTTATCCGAGTATTGTGTATTTAAAAAAATGTGTTAATAATTTTAGACACGCAAGATTTCATGACGATTTTCTTCCTTCGGACTTTTCATATTTTGTTATGTTTAAGAAACTTTCTTTTATTTTTATATTTAATGATTTTTACTTGCTATAATTTTATAGCTTACATGCTTTTCACTATTTGAGACTCGATGTGTGCAGGGAGCCTGGTAGTCTGTCTGACGGGATTTTTCTAGTTTAGATACCAGTCTCTCACAAAGGTGTATTTTAATTTTAGTCGTAAATAATAGCTTTTAGTGTAACATCCTTTGTGAAAGAAAATAAATAAATCATATTAGTTAAAAAAAAGATTTTAACAGATAACAAAACGCAGTTATAATCTTGACAGGTATATAAAATACTTCTTTTTACTATAAAGATATTTAAAATACTTAAGAAAAACAGAAATTTCTAGTCTACAGATATTATAACGATTCCATTCACGACTTTCAAAGATATTTAATATCAAAGATGTATATTATATACCATAAAGGAAGTGAAACAGTTTGAACCGTCTATTGATAACATTGAATGAATGGTTTCAAAATGAATTTATTTCCACTAGTGCCGCGAGACGGAAAGATTGCAATTTTCATGAAATGCTTTCATTTCAGCTGTTTATTTTAATAAAGTTAAAATGTCAAGTGAATTATCGTTATTTATGGATGGAATATTATTTTGTTTTGCAGGGACGTTTCATTTACGTAATATTATGGGTATGTGTGTTTTGGGGTGAATACGGTAGTACGGGTTAACTTAAAACGATTGAACACCAATTCATCCAAAATGTTCATACGTCTATGTATTTGTTTTCGTAAGTACCTAATGATGAAATTTTATTTCCTAACTAAATCATTATTCATTTGATTTCAACAAAAATACGAAATTGTGAAGTCACTATTTCATTCATTTATTAGTTGTGTGACAATGTGTAAGTTGATTGGAGCAAGATGTAGAAAAGATTATATTTTTACCGCTTCATGAAAAAAATACGGATAGATTCGAGTTTTGAATCCCACAAAAACCTAATTTTTATTATTATTCAAGTAACATTTTCAAGATAAACCGCATGTAAGAAAAAAATAAAAATGAAATCATAAGCTATTTACGTTCAAAATGTTCAATTTATAAGAATTTCTATAAACGAATACATCCATTTCCCATACTACCGAAAGCCTCCACACCAACTCCGAAACATAACATCCAGAAATCCAAAGGTGCAGCGAACGTAACTGAATAATTAAGTGTCAGAACTCAGGGTTCGAGTCTCGCCCCGGCTGTTTTACAATTCACTCGGTAATTATTCAGACGCGCCCGGGGGATATGCTAGTCTATGAGACACCGTTAACTCCTGCAACATTCATTTTGTTGGAAAGTTTCTTGAAGATGCTTTTTTTGCCTTTAAGTGATAAGTTTTGGGTGTTTTAGTGGTTACTCATGGGAGTAAGTGTGTTGTAGTTTTAAAGCTCACGTATTTATACTCATTATTATTTTGTTTATTTTTTCTTTGGTCTATACCTACTCCTATGGAAAAAGTATATGAATTTATAATATTTATTCATCAAAATCATTATCTTTACTGCCTCTGTGATGTATTCGACTGCTGATGTTGAGTAGTGTAAGTCTCGTGTTCGATTCCCGTGTCGGGCAATGAACTACTGGTTTTTTAAGTCCGCCAACATTTATTTTTTTCGAAAGTTTCTTGAAGAATGCTTTTTTGCCTTTAAGTGATAAGTTTTGGGTGTTTTTAGTGGTTACTCTTGGGAGTACGGGTATTGTGTATAGAAATAGTTTTGTGGCCTACAAATTTTGTATTATTTTCATGATTAGTACATATTTTGAGTATCTCGTAACTACAGAGTCCCGGACTTTTGGAAGGCGTGCTTTTAGACACTTTCAATATTTAAAAAATATGTAAACTGACATTCTTCGGTTATCATCTTTGTTTACTCTATAAAATGAATATATTATTATTAAAATATTTTTTAATTTCTCATTTCTTAACTGCCTCTATGGTTTATTCGCCTGCTCATGAGATCTCAGGTTTGATTCTCGGGCGGGCAAAAACTATTAGTCGCTTCTAGTATACATTGCAATTGGTATAAAAGCCCAAAGTTTTTTTTAATGACGTCATAAGATTGATGATGATTACGAAGTATAACCAAACTAATAGCAGTAGTAAAAAAAAGATAGTGGCGAAAGGTGATTGTATTTCTACCTTTGTCAAATGTTGGAGAAGGTATAAACAGGTGTGATGTATATACTACATACATACACATATCGATAAAATCACCGATTTCTACGGCACATAATATCCTACGAATCTCAAAAATATTTTTGCTTGGGAATCGATTCGCAATACCTTGAATTGCGCTAGTATTGAAATAACCAATTACTCAACGACATACGACTTAAAAATCCAGTTTCGTAAGCACAAACTAAAAATAGCACTGACAATAAAGCACGGTACATTTTCTAAGAAATGCTACGATGATAATAAACTACATTATAACATACGTGCTAACATCCAAGTTATAAATGATATCAACCTACGTTAAACGTTGCTGTAAGGACTCTATCATACTGGTCAATACGATTTCGATAATTTAGAGCCCCAAAGCTTATTTTTTGATAGCGTTGATGTCGATGCATTGTCACGCTGAATGCGTAAAATAAAATAGTGAAAATAGATTTTTTTGCAATTCATGGGGGCTCAATTCTTTGTTGTGTGTGCAACGTTATCAACAATCTTTGTACGCAGGTACTTTTAATTTCAAAAATAAAAGCATTTCCATTCGGTGAATTAGAATATCTTCAATATTTCAAGTAGTTTCCTTCAGTGACTCATAATTTTATCATCCGTGTATAGTCGTTGACACTGCAGACGGTCAACCAACGGTAGTGTCAATGTCAGAAACCTTGCATGAGACTATGTCAGTATGGGAATCATTAATTCTAATAAATGAGAATAGAAAAAAAAAGTCACTCAGGGATTATGAATCTAAGACTTTTGCAGTTCCTAAAGTATACTCCTAACGTTCTAAGTAAACGGCCCATAATTTACTTTGTTCCATGAAAATAAAAATAAAACAATAAAACATCGACGTGAATAAAAATCGCGTCACCTTTACACCAATAAGTAAGCAGCCTTATGATGAAATTTCCTCAGAAATTCCTTGCAAGACGTCGTCTGCTACCTGAAGCATAATTCCCCGGTTAAATGCCTTGCAATTGTGACACAATGTTATGCACTATGAACACTTATTATAAAGTTCTAGGAAACGGCTTATTTTTTCTTTATCTTGTACACAATTGACGAGGCTACAACACTTTGTTATACATAGTCTTGAAGGCTCCCGTCGATCGTTTCAGTTATAATTCAATGGGCTTTATAAGTCAAGGAATGGAGAGAGTATAGTCGGTGCGCTCACCAATCCTGATATTTTTTTGAGATTTCTTCTCTTTCTTTTACTCTTAAAAAATAAAACTCCTGCACTAAGAATTGCTCTTGTGTCGCGGGTACTTTTACAAACATACAAACAACGGACACAAAGTACAACCAGACCAGAAACAATTATTTGTGGATCGCACTAAACACCGTAAATTTCATCAATGCTCGTATCCAAAGTTTATTGTCGGACCGACCTACCTAAAATGTTTTATTCTATTAGCACTTTCAAAACTTCATCATAAAACTATGCTCAATTATAAAACTTTGAATTCCTGTTCTTTAAAGGTAAAGTCCAACTACTTTTTATCTAATAACGCTACATGAGAAACAAGGAAACAATATGTATATGTAGTTTCAAAATACCTCATATTAGTACCGAATACCGTGGCTCATAACAAACGTTTACAGCGGGCGTATTGCAATGTATTGCATATTTATGAGTTGCGGATCAACGCGGAGGTGCGCGGAGTTAGCCGGAGTTGCGCGGAGTTGTGCGGAGTTCCGCGGAGTAGCAGACGAATGATAAATATCCGCCGGATGTGACGTCGAGACATACGCGCTTCCGGCACACGGCGACTTCTTTTGTGAAAGTTTTTTAGAGCATACGATATGAAGAAGAAGATACGATTTAGTTTATATTTAAAATTCTTAATCGTTCTTAACGTTCATACTTGCAGTCAAAAAAAGCCAAAAATATTATGTAGAACACGTTAATTTGTATCATTTAAAGAGCCTTTTTTGTCATAAGATAAGGTTCTGATTTCAATTCGTGGACCTAAAGTGTAATGCAATTATTGGTCAACATTTTATACTGTTATTTTTATTCTGCTTTTGTCATACTGTATCTTATTTCTTTATTAATTAGTTTATGTTTGTAACAATCTCTATGGGGAATAACTTTTCCGTGGTTTGTGGACTATGTCTTGAAATGTTCGACATAATATCTGACATTGGTTCAGTCGTTCCGGAAAATACACAACACAAAATAACATGGTTTTGATATTCACATACGACTTAGTTTTATTCCTTTATTTTTCATTAAATACTTAGCTTTTAGGGAGCTTAAATAAGTAATATTTTTTCAAAATGATCGTATGCTATAAATAAAATGCGGAGTTAAATATTTCAGCGACGGTGTATGAAATATTGCCGTTCATACATGTTGTATTTTTAATATACTTTCCAATGTAACAGAACTAATATAACCCACTTCAAATATAGTCGCCGTTCTGTGGGAATTTAGTTTTGTATCTTTTAACTATCTATACTTATATTATAATCTATACTAATATTGTAAAGCTGAAGAGTTTGTTTGTTTGTTTGTTTGAACGCGCTAATCTCGGGAACTACTGGTCCGATTTGAAAAAAAAATTTCAGTGTTAGATAGCTCATTTATCGAGGAAGGCTATAGGCTATATATCATCATGCTACGACCAATAGGAGCAGAGTACCAGTAAAAAATGTTACAAAAACGCGGAAAATTATGATTCTCTTATGTGACGCAAGCGAAGTTGCGCGGGTCAGCTATCTTTAATAAATATACTT
Source organism: Anticarsia gemmatalis (assembly GCF_050436995.1). Lineage (NCBI taxonomy): Eukaryota > Metazoa > Arthropoda > Insecta > Lepidoptera > Erebidae > Anticarsia > Anticarsia gemmatalis. The sequence goes on from NC_134769.1 coordinate 565,798, forward strand.
TCTTTTTATGACAAAATTCACTTGTGTAGTGTTTGATTTTTTATGAATTTTACCTAGTTGCACGACTATAATAATTTTATACAAAAAATAATGCAATCATGTTTTCTTTGCCTCTGTTCTTAAACGATTCGTTCGATTTCTCTAATTGAGGATTTGACTAAACGAAAGTACTTGTATAGCTTACTAAAGATAGAAGAAAAATCTGTGACTGTAACATAAATTAACTGAAAACAGTGACTGAATATTTTGTTTAATATTTAAATTTAATGTACCTTTAGAATAAACTGTCGAGACGTTCCTAATATATAGTTTGTTAGCTAAATACCCTTAAAATACAGCAACCTTCACCTATAAGTTAACGACTAAATACACAATTTAACGAAATTACCGCGTGACGTCATAGTTATGAAACACGATAGACTAAATCACATTGAATTACTCTGTAACCTTAGTGGTGACACAGAGTAGGTATAACAGTAGGTAAAGTCATAGCTATGAACCGACACGGTAGCTAAATTTATTGAAATTAGACTTTTGCGCAAGAGTGTCTTTTTAAATATTGTATAGAACTCAATATCCTTACTTCGAGATATAACTAAGATTATTTTATAAAAAATTTCGAAATATTTTTTTAGCTAGACCCGGAATTTAGGCCCGAGACCTTTACATAGTAATGGCCTGATATATGACCATGGATGGATCAACAAAATATTATGATAATAAATTTCTATTTTACAATAATCAGTACGAATTTTGCTATTCATCTGTATCGCAATCTTCCATTATAATTTTTCTTATAGTTTTACTGCATAATTCCCTACACTGTGGTAGTACTAGCAACATAACGTTGTTACTTAGCTTCGTAGCAAGCGCCGTAGACGTCACTACGCCGTAGCACGGAGCGTAGCTAAGTGGAGTCTACGACAAAGCCTCTAAGTTTAAATAGTTTCATTTTGCTTATATTGTTCTAAGAAGGTTTTAGTTATAGTGGCTTCTGAAATGTTTGGGAAGTAAATTATGAGTTCAATGTTCTGGATGGAGAAATTAAGTTAATTAAGATAACTATGGGGAATACTAATTAGGAAAGCGCGACTGTTCAGTTTTAAAAGACGATATGAATAACAAGAAAAATAAAAAAAATTGCATATGATTTATGTTTCATTTACACACTATTAAAAAATAATGATCATAGTAATATTTTTTGTTTTTATAACTATTTCACAGTTTGGATTTTGGTTTTTTATTACATTCCTTCAATTAACCAATAAGAGCACTCGTGTCTAGTAATTTACACTAATATAATAAACGAGGAATTGGGATAGATGTTATTGTTGTTACAAATCTATAGCTGGATTTACTTATTGACGGATATCATTACTCTGGTAAGAGCAGACATAGTCACGCACAGAAGGCCTTATATGAAACAGTAACTTTATAAAAAAAGCTTATGTAAACATAAGCAACACACCAAAGCTTACCCCAACTAGTTTCTATTTATCCATATCACAAAACAACTAAAACAAAGTAAATAAAAACGCTCCATTTGTGACAAACTTCACTAAACTCAGCAAGAAAGGAAAGTTTTTTCATTTTTTCACTAACAACGGAGCGCGGAGGATTATGAGGTGTTACAAGTTCGATCCGTTTTCGATGTCGATACGTTTTGCAGTTCGATACGTTTTTGTGAAAAGTTATTTTTTATTCATATATTTGTATTGTGATAGTATAACCGACTGCAGATCATGAGGTCTAGGGTGCCGTGATCAGACGAAGTACTATTTTCTTCTGGTCTACTTAAGAAGTCCCCAACGCGCACTTGGCCAGCGTGATGGACTCAAAGCCTAACTCCTCCCTCATTTTAGAAGGGGACCTTTGCCCAACAATAGGACATTAATGGGTTAATTTTAATATTGACCTCTTCTTCTGTTGAAGTTAAAATATTTATCAATTACAGTCTAGAGTTTAGTAAGTTGTCGTTCAAATAATGGAAATGCGCTCATTGCTTACTATTGATAAATATTTAAATAGACCAATAGAACATTACCCGACCTGGGAATCGAACCCAAGACCTTATCATCAGCAATCACTACCTACCGCGCCACGGAGGCAGTATTTCTAACAGGTTGCAAACATCTACTTATACGAAAAAATCCCATTTAATATCAGTATTAACTACCTAAAGAATGTAGAATAAAAAGTAATACTTCGTAATATCCTTCACCTTTTAAAATACTCAACATTCTTTTACCTATAAAAATAGCCTGATAAAATTATTTGAATAACTTTTAGTTTTAACGAACTAAAAATATCTTATCTTTAATGAAAGAGATTTAATACCTAATTGAATGTAAGTGGCGCAGTGGTTTTAGTAGTCTCAAGTTGCCATTGTATTTAGGAAAGTGGGTTCGATTCTCATACAGAGTAGTTCTGTGATACACAAAAAATTTCAAACTGTTTAAATGTATTGAAAGGTATTTTTAACTATACGTTTGTTATTGTATGTTTGAAGGTAATGTTACCCAAAATTAAATTCTTAGAGCAAGTTTTAAAGTTTACGAACAATAATCTATAAGCGTCAGATAATCTATCTTCTAGATAATGTGCCAGCAAATGTATGAAATGTGTGTATGAAAACTACTGTCGAAATTCCACTTGATCCGACAATCTACGCATGGATGGAACCGGGCCTTTGTCTGAATGTTATATGTTTTAATGACATACAGATTTACTAAAAACTTTTCCGTTTTTATAAAAACCTAAAACAATAACAAAGATCAACTAAACAAACGACGTCTACAACAGTATAAAGCCTCCAAAGAAACAGGAACCGGAAATAAATTGAAGCAAACGGAACTGCAAGGCTATAGAGCAGTAACGAACCTTTTTAGTGAAGCGAGCAGTTTTTAATGTAGTGGATAATTGTCTCTGGCTTCCAACAAGATACGAATGAAATCAGGTTAAAATGTCTGTGTTTTAATTTAAAATACTAATTTGATAATGTAGTTATTTAAAAACGATTTCAAGTGATAAGAATAAAATAGTATAAACATGAGTTGTTGTAGCTCGATTTTCTACTACTATCGACTACCGACAGCCGGCTAGCTATCAATACATTTTTCACGTAAATCTGTACCTCGATTCTCTACCACTATCGACTACCGACAACCGGCTAGCTATCGAATTTTGACATTTAGAATGTACAGCCAAAATGTTTCCTACGACACCCGTCAGAGGCGCTGATCAGATTTTCGTACAAAATTTCTCGATGACAGTTCGGTTGTCGGTAGCCGATATTAGTAGAGAATCGAGGCACTGATCAGCGCCTCTAGCGGACTGTATAAAAACTATTTGGCAGTAAATTTGAAATGTCGACCTCTCGATACTCGACAGTACCGACTGTAGAGAATTGCGCTACTTTATTACTTTTGTTATTTTCTTTTGTTACTAATAACAAAACTAATAAAGTATTAGTATTATGAAAGATGCAAAAACTACAAACAAGCCTGAAATAATTGCTTAAATATTTTGTAATCGTAAGGGGACTAAATTGTGAAATCTCATTTAAGAAACGCATTTATGCACAGTACATTAAATCATTACTTCGTCTAGTTTAGAATACAGGGCGATAGCTTATCGAAAAGACTTGTAGGAGCCAAGGTTTATGCATTCAGAGGTTTATAACCTGAAATTCAATGCATCATAGCGTCGTTTTTTTATTAGGCAATCATTTAGTCCCAGATGTAAATAGTATCAAACAAGCTTTATCTTTTAAATTATAATAATAACTACAAGTTTGGCGCAGTAGGTAACGTACACGTACGGTTTACGTACGTAAACACCTTGCCGACGTTCGAATCCCACCCGTAACAAATATTTGTGTGATGAGCACGAGTTCTGAGCCTGGTTGTCAATGTATGTACTTAGAAGTATATTTATAAGTAATTTTGTTACCATAATTGAAGCTCTGCTTAATTTGTAATCACATGAGTGAGTGGTCCAATGATATTTATTTTATTTATATGTAATTATATTTTTATAATCTACCAATAAGCCCGCTACAAATAAAAATACCAGTCTTTCACAAGTATCGTATACAGTTGAGAATCCTCAGTTTTAATGCGGTGTATAATTGTCTCGAAACGAAGTAGTTTCTGTGCGAATTACGCCAAGAGTTCCCGACGGCAGCTCATTTAAAACGTATCTCACTGATTCTGTATAAGATTGCTTTACTTCACCAATATTGTGGACTTTGTTCAGATAAATATAAGTGTAAAAAGTAATAGAAACAAAACTGAAAATTAGTTTAAAAAAAAGTTTTTGTTAATGGACTTATTAATTTATTAAATCAAACGTAGACTGAGTGAGTCTCAAGTTTGTTCTTGGGTCATCGTGCTGTTAAATTTTTATTATTTATTTACGATTTCTTTAAGAATATTCGCAATAGTAAGTCTGGGATCCGGTAAATTGCCTTATTACATAGTGTCAAAATTTTTTAAGTGAAACGTTATTATTTTTTTCTCCTTTGCACAGTTATAAACTATAAATAAATAATAAAATCTTCGGTCAAACAAATATTCAGCTACGCAAAATTTATATTGCTAGTAAAAGTTCACTTAGTTATTTAGTTAAAATCAATCAGTAAAGCCATAAAATAGCTGCACATTAATACGAAACTCGTATTACATTTCAAAATTTTAACCCCACATTCAACCCCAAAATTCAATATTCAACCCCTACAAAAAGCCAGTCGGTCTCATCGACCGCTAATCTGTTCTCAAGCCGCTGTAGTCTGTCGCGAACAAGCCCTCGCTATGGAGGGCTTAACGACGGGCTTAGCATTTCTTGTCGGTGTTTGTTTGTAAGTTATATCAGATTCATTAATATGAAACTTAGATGATATCAGGGGGTGAAGTTGGTAAATATAGGTAGATAATTATTTAGACCCCAATAATTGGTATTCTACTCATTAAGATTTATATTTATTTTTTAAACTATTTACTACGGGCACATAGTGAGTGTTGTAAATAATATCGTATCAAACAAACAAATATGTTAGGAACAATGAAGTGTATTAATGAAAAATCAGGCTAGGAGCGCTGATCTGTATTTTTATAAAAAAAATATCGGTCGGCTTATTAAACTAGTTTGGTAACATAAAGCACAACCCTTAGCACGTAGAATAAACCTGCCAGGCCTGCAGTACACTATGTCTTAATATTATCATGTCTTAAATGTGATTGAAAATTAAAGGTTAGGACACTTTTTTGTTTACCCGATGTTTCGATCGAATTGCATAGACCGTGGTCACGAGTTGACTGAGTCAGCTGTTTAAGTCCCGTTGCCTTATAATAACAAGTGGTCGTAGTTAAGCAGAAAAGACTCAATCCACACTTTGACTTTTCTCTGTATCTTTCCTTTGATTCTCCTGAGGGTAAATTTTGACACTCTTGATACTTTACGTTGAGTCAAAGTAGTAGAAAAAGTAGTTTTCATGTACATTTAAAAAAAAGGGATTTCGCTACATCAAGGTAGTAAAATTTGACCCTCAAGAGAATGAATGATCAAGAGATAGACTGCCTCCGTGGCGCAGTGGTTTAGGTCGCCACGCCGATACCACTGCAACGGGAGGTCGTGGGTTCGATTCCCACACGGGACAATTATTTGTGCGATCCACAACTAATTGTTTCGGGTCTGGTTGTGCTTTGTGTCCGTTGTTTGTATGTTTGTAAAAGTCCCCGCGACGCAAGAGCAATTCTTAGTGCGGGAGTTGTCTTTTAATTAAAAAAAAAAAAAAAAAAAAAATTAAATTGCATACTTAACTCCATTGTGGTCAAAGTGTGGATTGAGTCCTTTCTGCTTAACTACGTCCGTGGACAAGTTAAGAGTTAAAAATATTTTGAAATGTTTGATTTTATTCAAAAATGTTACATACTCATAGTATAGGGTGTCCGGTGGCAGAATTTGGATTTCAAAATCAGATAATAAGAAAACTACAAAATATTTATTTTTATTTCAATGACAATAATAAAGCAGGGAAGTGCGGGTTTTATTTCTTAAAAATTATGTCGTCCAAATGTTGACCGTTACGACGGACACACTCTTGGAATCGTGCTTCAGTATTCCGCGCCACTCGCTGGAGAAGAGACGTCGGGATGCCATTCACCTCGCGAACGATATTTTCTTTTAATGCTGAGATGGTCGGCGGGGCTGACCTTTACTTTTGAGGTACCCCCACAGAAAAAAGTCCTTCGGAGTAAGATCTGGCGACCTGGTGGGGGTGGGGTGGGGGTACCTCAAAAGTAAAGTTTATGAAACAGCCCCGACCATCTCAGCATTAAAAGAAAATATCGTTCGCGAGGTGAATGGCATCCCGACGTCTCTTCTCCAGCGAGTGGCGCGGAATACTGAAGCACGATTCCAAGAGTGTGTCCGTCGTAACGGTCAACATTTGGACGACATAATTTTTAAGAAATAAAACCCGCACTTCCCTGCTTTATTATTGTCATTGAAATAAAAATAAATATTTTGTAGTTTTCTTATTATCTGATTTTGAAATCCAAATTCTGCCACCGGACACCCTATATATACTAGAAACGTCAATATTATCTAACAGAATGGAAACAAAGCAACGTACAATAAAATTTCATAGTGTATAACATCAATTTTTATTGGAACGCACTCAATTCGACCGACTTGCATCCACTGCCAACTTCACTAAACTTTCACACGGTTTTGCTCGCACCATTAAGTGTCACACTTTATGTATCTATTATAACTAGTACTGTAATAATAGTGATTCTGTTTGTTTGTCATAAGTGTTAAAGATTATTGGGTAAAAATTGGAGGTATTTTACGCTTGTTTGTAATTTTTAAACAAAAAGTCATATTTTAATATTTTTGCGTTGGTTGGTTTGATCTAGCCATTGGACACGCTTTGAATACTTTACAATTGGATGTTGCTAGACCATAAGGTCTGTAGGACCAACAACGTCTTTTAAAAAAACTGTGACACCATAATAAAAATATGATGGTGTCACGGTTTTTTTTAATTTATTTATAAGCATAATTAACGATAATACGATAAAACTAAAAGAATTTCAGTAAACATAATAGAAACACTTAATTACTAGTTCAATAACAAAAAATGTCCCATACTTACGAAAATTCACCAAGCAAAGTCAAAAACAGAGGCTACTATAGTCATAAAAAGCCAAAGAACTGCTAAAGACAGTTCCTCTCTTATGATAATGAGTGTCTCCCTTCACTTGTATATAGTTTATGGGTCTCGGGTCTTGGGGTCCCACAGACCCCAGCTAAAGTTTCTTAAAACTTTGTATAAAGTGTAAGGAAAGTAAAGGGTCATATAAATTTCAGAAGAATGTCTTACTGCAGTAATATTCAGAGTTTATGAACTGAAAATCTTTATATTTGTAAAAAATATGTCGAGATTGTATAAAATTATCGTATTTTTGATATCTAGTAGTAAAGTGGGTGATTTAAAATGGTAAGTTTCATTTTTCTAGAGTTAAAAAGAAGACATTTTTTTATTGTTGAAAAAATCTACGTTTTAACTCGTGGTAAGAATTGCTTTAGAGGCTTGATGGTTTAAAGAAAACCTATAATTGGACTTTCAACGAGATCCTCAACACAAATTATGTTATTTTCCAAATAATTTACGCTGATTTAATTTTAAAAGACTACCGATACATGCCAAAAGGTCAAAAATACATCTAAAAAATACAATACAATCAATGAAAACCAAATTATTTTATAATCAATCTACTTTTCGATCCAAGATTTTCTGTGTTTTATAATTGCCTATTCCACTGCTGGGCGAGGGTCTCCTCCCAAACGAGGAAGGGGACAGGTCCCGAGCCAACGTGCTGCCCATGTGAGTTGTGGACAATTTTTTAGGCACGCAAGATTCCATCACGATGTTTTCTTTTAACAATTTAATTTTACATACGCAAAGATAGCCAAATCGGGCAAAACCTAAAACAGTCAATTGAAACTAATAGCTAAACTTTACAACTCAATACGGTTGAGCGAACACTCAGTATAATAGCTCAACAGGTACTTAATTTATGGTTTCCTGCTACCGATGGGAAAATCTGTGAAGTTGCCTTCTGTTAACTCGTAATGTATTTATGCTATTAACTTATTAACTGTTTAGTAGACTATGGAAACTATTGCATATATAAGTTGAAATTTAACTGTTGACATATGTTTGTATGTACAAACATACACAATATCACGTCTGTTATTCCCAAAGGTTCAAGCTGCTAAGATGAGTATAAAATACACTCACGTTTCTTCATCAATAATGTTAGACCCATGTAATAAATAGTATCGGCATTTTTTAGGCACGTTATCAAAATAATCTAATATAAATAAAATAGATCTTTGTTGAATAGTACTTTGCCCGACCCATGACTCAAGCCCAAGACCTCATGTTCAACAGTCGGATACACTACCGACCACGCCACAGTAGCAATCAAAAATAAAAGTTCCTGACACAAATAAATTTTAGTTCTTAAATATTTCTATTCCCAAATACAATCAAATAGCAAAAGATTCAATTAATATAATCACAAAAGCGTACACAACATTGACCCTCCATTATATCAGCAAAAATTCTCTACGTCTTACCGCCAAGGGCTCTAAATCTTAAGGGCCCAAATATCGAGTTTCAAATTAAACGCTAAGGTATTAATTACTTGAAGTAATTTATAGGTTTTAATGAGAGTGTTCGTTATGCACCCGTCTTCGCTTACAAACTGTTAGTTGGGAGGTAGAGCTTTTTTATTTAGGTTGTTTTGTGGTGTCAGGTTATTGAAGTTTAAGTTTGGTTTAATAGTTGAGGATATTTCTCAGAGGGGCTACGACTTTCATATTTTTTGTGAATATTTTGACTTTTTAAATTCATAAACCGAGGAGTTAAATAAATGATTAAATGGCAATAACATTTATTTATAATGTGACTACTTTGTTTCGGTTTGAATTAATTTGTTCAATTATATAAGAAAACAATTAAATAGTAAATAAGCCAGTTAGCGTTAAGTCGTTTTCGAGCTAAAACATAAAACATTAGAATTTCAATGAACAAGCATATGAAAGAAGAAATCAGTAAACAATTATCAAAACATTTCTATGATTTTAATGTTTTCAGTATCTTGAAATAGACTATTATTTCAAAAACCTTATTTACATAATGTCTAATACATTCAGCTACAAGTAACATAATAATCACACTTCGCACCCAACAATTTACAATTCTAACCCGACATACATCAGTCTAAATAAACAAACAGCTTACAAGATTAAAACCACATTTTTTACACGTTGTAAAAAATTCACACTCGTCAACTAAGTACGGCCCTGCATTATTCTTTGGAACACAGAATAATAACGTACAGAAGTAAAGTTCGTAGTCACTTACGATTCGAGGTCAGCTTTAGTTTTTTTTTTAAACCTATCCCTTCATCTATACTAATATTATAAAGCTGAAGAGTTTGTTTGTTTGTTTCTTTGTTTGAACGCGCTAAACTCAGGAACTACTGATCCGATTTGAAAAATTCTTTCAGTTATAGATAGCCTATATATTGAGGAAGGCTTTAGGCTATATATCATCATGCTATGACCAATAGGAGCAGAGTATGAGTAAAAAGTGTTACAAAAACGGGGAAAATTGGGATCCATTCTCTCTTATGTGACGCAAGCGAAGTTGCGCGGGTCAGCTAGTGTGGGATTAAGATAACATAGAATAGAATACTATTTCTTACATAGGCAAGCAATGAAAATAATTATTATTGCCAATGATGGTATGATGATGGTATAATGATGGCACTTAAATAAAAATAAAAATATGTCGATATGTGAAAGGGCATCGTGGTTTAAGCCTGTTCTATTTTTTAAAGACTAATTACTTCTACAATTTTGTAGGTAGATACAAAAATATTTAAACTTAATTCTACGTAACTATTATTGTTTTTCATTAATTCAATTCCTACATATTTAGCTGATTGATGACTTATTTAGAAATGTTATATTCAAATTTTGACCATACATGAAGGTCAAACACCTCTGTCTCGTCCGTGTAAATCGGGCATATGTGAGTGTGTGTTTCCACATTTTATCTGCAACTTTAGGTCCTTGTACTAATGTAATTGGGCAATTTGAGGCGAGTTCCCGCCATGGCCGTAAATAATGGGCCGAAATGTGCCGAACTGGGCCGAACTGGGCCGAACATCGGAATAAACTAGAGATATGGAATGTAACAGATTGTTGTATGGTTATTTTGATTAAATTGTTCTGTCTAGACCCAGATAAAGTGGATTTGTTTGTGATTTGTGTTGGCTGTGTATTGTTTTTTGATGTAAGGGGCAATTTTTATGGAAAGTGAATGGCCTTTGGTTGAACTTTTAACATTTTGTGACTGAGAAACCTGTATGTCTTTTCATCATGCCTATAATATTGGATTGTGTAAGCAGAGGTGTAAAACTCCGCTTCTCTATTTTGCATATGAATCCATGAAATAAGGGACGAGCTTTTTCCATATAATAATATAGTTACGTTACGTTACTCCGAGCTCATAATCAAATAGTCAAAACTAGAATATGAAAGAGCGTGTCCGTGCTTTGGAGGGCACGTAAAAAGTCAGTTCCAATAACTGTCGCTTAACTATAAGATATTTTATCAGATAAACGAATACATCAATGCTTTGTCCAATGTTGACCACAAATAATTAATAAAAATAACTAGCAGATAAAAACTCATGAAAGTATAAAAAGCTGAACAGATTCGGTTAGATACGATGAATGCATTGCAAAACGCGAACCGCTGATATAACGGACATCTGCCAAACTCAAATGGAATTTGGTGAGCCGTGTAATCGCATGCCAGACAGAATTTTGGTCTAGGCTACAGTAGGCTCTGTTTTAGTGTTGGTTACTGTGTTTGCGGGTTTGATTCCCGGCTTGAAGTATGTTTTTAGAGTTTTTTTGGAGTTAAACTGGTTAATGGCGAGACTACGAAATTAAAGAGTGAAGATAATTTATTAAGCTGGTATTATGGTGTTTCTATCAAATTAAGTTTAAGATCTATAATGATAGTTTTTGATTATTAATTAATAAAATTAATTATGAAAGAATAAAGATTTAAAAGTTTTCCTCAATCAGAAGATTTTTTTACACTTCTAATGCATCAAAATGTTGAATTGAATACTTTCTTATGACAAACAGTACATAACACGTTTGCTTTACAAACTCCAACTAGGGAAAAGCATGTGATTAATAGTTAGAATATTTACTACAGATCTAGTTATTTCCTAAAAATTACACAGTGTCGCTGTAAGATTGATAAAAAATAGAATCGTTTTTTAACTATCGTTTTTGATACTCCCTAAGAATTAAGGCGAAAAAATAAAAAATCGCAATTCCATACATACTCGTATTAACAAAAGTCACATTCACACAAATCTGCACATTCTACACACGGGCATCAAAACAGACGACACGACACGATAGTAGGCGCGTATTTATGATAACTACGCCGTGATTGATCGCTAGTGGCGCCGGATGATTTATACGTAAGGCGATCACGATCTGCGCCCATTGTGAGCGTATCGACGATTTGAGCGAGCGTAGTGTTGCGACTTTTGTGAAAAATCTTTGACTATTGTTTAGGATATTAATTGGCATAGATATAAATTAAATAAATTGAAGCCATAATTACCCCACAGCTAGACAAATGTCTCCTTCCGGGGAGAAGGGGTTAGATCTTGGGTCTATGTCAGAACATAATTATTTCTTATATCTGTCATTGATTGCTAGTGTAGGGGATGATTTATACGTTGAAGGCGATCACGATCTGCGCCCATTGTTAGCGTATCGACAATTTTCGACGGCGTAGTGTTGCGACATTTTGTTTTTGTTCTACTATCACTTGTATGAGAATAAAAGAATAATATTTTAATGTCCCACTGCTTAGCGAAATAGCTAGTCCCAAGATGAAGAAGGGGTTAGGCTTTGAGTCTAAGTTTGAACATAATTATTTAAAACAGCTCATGATTCCTTGATTACTAGTGACGTTGGATTGTGAGGAGCGTATCGACAATTTTAGGAAGACTGTTTGGCTGTTGTTTTGGGTTTTTACTTCGAATTTCTTTCAAAATGCGATTGTTATTATGCAGTAACACATGTGTTTTAAGTTTCTAAAAACACAGCGTAGGTACTAATAAATGCATGCATACAAAAATATACGCCTTTTTCCCATAGGATCCTTACATACTTCCCTTGCCTCAGTCACATTCATACATCTTATCTTAAGTTAATAAAACGATCTCTAATAATATTTTCACCTAGATAATATTTGACATACTATTCAAACATGAATAAATTATAAAAAACAGTTATAAAAACATATTCAAAAAACCAACAAATAATACGTCACGAAAAATATAATTTGAATTTTTCCCACGTTTCATTGAAAACCAAAGCGGAATAAACATTCGGAATTACCCCGAGTAACCTCTGGGGGCGTTATTAAGAAGTCAATTAAATAGGGTCCTGTTCAAAAACGGGACTTTTTAAATTTACGCTAACATTATGAAGAGAAAAAAATATTTTGTAGATTTAGTTTTGGTGATAACATTATGCTAGTTATGTAGAAGTGTGTGAATTATACCTGTACTAGAGGCCGCCCACGACTTCGTCCGCGTGGAAACCCTTCCCGTGTTAATCTCGATCCCTTGAGAACTCCAGGATAAAAAGTAGCTTAAGTGTTATTCTGGGTTTTCAGCTACCTACTTGCCAAATTTCATCGTAATCGATTTAGTACTATTTGCGTGAAAGAATAAGAAACATCCATACATCCTCACAAACTTTCGCATTTATAATATTAGAAGGATGTTACTATATACAGGGTATATAACCTGACAACGGGCTATTTTTTTCGGTCAGTTTCGGTTCGGTCGTGTTGGTAGCAGCTCCCTATAGTATGACTTATGTATACCTAATAGAAATATTGTTAAAACCATTTGGCGATTAAAAATAAAATGTACATAATATGCCATCAATAATAATTGAAGTGGGTACGTAATATTAAGTTTCTCATAATTTTGCTTCAAAAAGTCGCAGCGTCGTGTCGCAAAGTCGCTCGTCTGTGCCCAACCTTACGTAATCGCATTTATTACTGTTTGTTCACGTTGTATTCGTTTCCAAATGAGATGTCTGTTTAGGGTTTTATATTTGGGAATTAGGAATGGACGTTTTTTGGTGATGTTAAAGGTTTTGTACGTGGAGTCTTAAATGAAATGAATACGCGGGTTGTATGTAAAAATCTAGAAAAAAATCGTGTGAATGTTTAGTTCCAAATATAATTTAATTTATTACGATTAAATGGATGGATGAAATAATTATGTAAAAAGCACTACATAAAAATTAAATGTATCAAAATGTGGTACAAGATATCTTAACTTCACCATTGAGACTCAAATCCAAGAGAAGAGATACACAAAAACGCAAACTAAAATAGAAATTAATATGTCACAGTAATAGTTTTACAGAAACATGAGTTAACAAGAAGAGTCTATTTTTAAAACTTAAGTTGCCTTTATCATCGTTATCATCATTCACCTGTGTCCATCTATAGCCAATAATTTAGTTGACATCGGATAGAGATATAGCTCTAGCAAAAGAATCTTTGTTCGTGGCTAAAATAATCTTTACTTAAATATTTCATAATCCATTACTGTCCCACTGCAGGGCAAGACTGGTGTCATGCCTAATATTCATACCTTCATGCATATACCTAAAGTTGCCTGTAAACAATCAGACAAATCGCAATCGCAAAATCGCACTTCCACACAAACATTTCCATGTATTTGTTAATTCATCGCCGTGCTATCCGTCTTCCTTCGATCTGGATCTGATCGTCGATTCCATCCTTGCGTATGTACTTTTCAACAGAGCGGCTAGCTTTGCTATGAATAAAACATTATAGGGTAGATGAAATGATTGGGAAGAAACAAAGGAAGCTGGATTTTACTGAGTTTTTAGTAGTGATGACTAAGTCTCGAGGGACTTAACAAACATGCAACGAAAAAATACTGCTAAGTTTGAAAAAGGTATATTCTCAACAATAATCAACGTTCGTCTAATTTTTCAACCCTTGAGGGGTGATTATTATATTTGTAAAATAAGTTTTGTTAGCTACGCTAGGATCTCGGTGTTTCAAAAAATTCAATGTTAATTTTATCGAAATCAGTTTTACGTGGTTTACCAGCGACAGTTTAACAGACAGACGTATAGACTTTTGTATTTATAATTAATATTATTATGGAAGTACGGATACTGTTTCATATTGGCTTAATTAATGTCACTTTACGTTATACATTTTATACCATTTGTATCAATATGGAATGAATACTAAGGGTTTTACCTAAGTCCTTGGTATAACCTTTAACCTTCCAAAACCCAAAACCCCATCGCATCTCAAAATCTCAAGCAGGTGACCTCTCAGAAACTCCGGGAAACAACGACAATGTATAATTTCCACCCCGACTACAACTTGTTAAGGAAATCTCCACCATCAACGAACGGATATTAAACGGGACGCGCACAATACATGAATGTTCGTTATACATCGCTGGTTTAGTACGTGAGTGAAATAATACCCACTGAGTGATAACGCAATGGTGGTGTAAATGAGATGAGAGTGTAATGACACGTGAGTGGTTTTGTACGGGGTTGTTTTTGGGGCGGTGACGCGGCGTTTTTTAGGGATGAAATAATTAAGATGTTTTGCGAATCTTAAGGCTTAATTAAGATGTCTTGAAGTAATTAATAGATGTTATTTGATGTTTTAATGTGTTATTACAAATACGAGGTTGTGAAAACATCTTTGTAATTTTAACAATAAAGCTCTGTATTTGTTGTGTACACGGCTGTATATACTACTGAAGATTATATGAAAAGACAGTTTATTTCGTGGTTGTATTTAATTACTATTGGTATCTTGGTTCTTGTTCAAAGTTTGTTACAAGTGTAATAAACCCATGGCCTATTAGGTAAATAGAGACAAATTTTCGACCCCTGCTAACATCTTCTAAATAATAATATGCTCTAGAAGTAAAGGGTTAGAAATTATATGTGTATCTTTTTGTCCGTAATATATTAACAGCTGAGCTAGTTTAAATGTAGCTTATAAGGGTATTGAATAAAGGTGTAATATATCCAAAGAAAAAAATATTTTTAAAACACTTACCTAAATTCGTGGTTTCTTTGCAGTCATGCATTGATCAATCCGCAAGTAAACCTAGTGACAAACACAAATAAAGCTTAAAATACGTTCTTATTACAAAACAAACAACAACGTAACATACTCACACAAATTCAAAACATCTCACCAGCCATACTCGAAGGTAAGGACAGAGGTGTGTGAAATACACCCGAGTTTCGCCTTTATCAATGTTAGTCCCGTGTAATAAGGGGTCAATCTATTACTAGTAATAATAAAATAGTACTACTATTGAGAATAATGTAATACAAATTAGAAAAAGGACCAATATCATCTTGCCTTATGTGGAATTTTAACCCGGGACCTCGTGGTCAGCAGTTAAAGACACAACCGATCGCACAACAAAGACAGAAAGACTTTATATTAATAATGTTTTAATTACTTTCCCTTGACATGACATACGACAAAATAACAACCGTATTACCATAGACAATAAGTCATCTATATAAAAAGCTTATAATTAATGGCACAGTAATAAATCATGGCTAATTAATTACATATGAACGCGAACACACCCTGTACATAAAAATATCTACTTTTACCTAATAATGCTACTACTTTATTATTTTATTATTGAGTTTGCACGCACATCTGTTTCGATGTAATTAACGTATTTTATGAATACAATTAATGGACTATTTGACCTCTATAGAAGTTATTATATTGTTATATTACTATGGTTAATGGTCAACCTAGTGTCAAATATGTTTGAGCCGAGCCCGAACGCCTTTGACACTACTTAACGACAGTTATCTTAATTCATAACAACTGGGACTTCAAATATCATGCGGTCACCCATCTATGAATCATTCGCGCTAAAGTTGCTTCAATGGTCCGATTAGTGACTCAGCAATTTTTTTGTCGTAATTGACCATCGTTACTTAGAAGAGAAAGATACTAATATTTTTAAATGCTTTTATAATATTTGATTAGTCTGTGTCTTTCTACTGGACATTTAATATTTTAAATGGCGTGACTGTCTCCTATAAACTCCCGTGTATACGGTGTATACCACTATTGTTAATCTTATTTTTGATACAGGTTTACTATTGAATATCATTAAAATAAGCAAAAACCTTACACATGTCTTTACAATACAATATGCGAAACTTGAGATTCTTTGATAGATGTTTGACTCAATCACGCCAAAACTTTTGTTCATGGCAAAAATTGTTACTCAGATATTTTATAACCTGTATTAACTCTTTAACACATTGGACATTTTTACATTGGAAATTTCATATATTTCTGCGTTATACTCGTACCTGGGGGTCCAGTATGACAAGATATATTAATGTGAATGGGGCAAGCAGAGTTTGTAAGGACCGTACCAATTGGCTTTCTTTGGTCTGGTCTACCCCTATGGGATAAAAGCGTGTTTTTTTGTATGTATTTATTAATACATAAAACAATTCTTACTCCAGGACATTTATCCATACCTACAGAACATTCACGGATAGAAGCGTATCACATTAAAATATTAACATTTTATAAGTCAACCTTCTTAAAAAACTAAAGTATTTCCTCTTAAGATCGCAACACCTGCTATAAATGGTAGCAAATTTTTATTTACAGCAGTATCACGGTATCACGGGCATACAAACGATTATCATTAAGACTATATCCCGGGGGGGCAGGACAGATGACTACCGTTAAAACACCAGGTGGACTCTCAGCTAATGGCCGTGTTTCTTATTTAAATGATAGTAGCTTTGTACCGGGTTCTTTTTACACTGTTTATTGAGTGAAAGATGGTGAAATCGTGTTTAACTTTTTGGAAGAAATCTGGGCTAGTATATTGTCTTAAGCTGTCATAATTTACAATTTGTAGTAGTTCCATGAAGAAATATTATATTATCAACGTTAATCTAGTGAACCTTGCAGATATTTTTTAATATGAGCTCATTAACAATTTACATCGAACCCAAAATTACCTGAGACAGTATCTTAATCTACCTACTATCCTATACAATACATACACATATACAACACTATCTGATATAAGTTATGTATGGTTAAATTCATGCTATTAGGGAATTAATTCTTTTTCTTTGCCAAATTAAGAGAAGAGAGTGATCTGGGTGCATCCTTAATATAGCAAAATACATACCTAATTATAGCAGAAGAGTGGCTAAGAGAGGACTGTGATGTACACCAGAAATCCATGAAAAATTTAACAAGAAGCCCATACCCACAACAAAAACATGCAAAATAAACCTCAATCCATATAATCCACGCATCCATCACATATAAAGCCTGACCAGCCATAATTTTATATTTAAAAATGACCTCTCAACGATGGACCATTAAGTCCAATTCACATGTCATAAAAATTGTACGCGTTTGGACGCAAGCCGGACGCGAAGTGGACGCAAGCCGGACGGGAGCCGGACGCGTCAGGATCAGGCACAGATTACCGGACGGCCGGGAGATATTAAAACATCACGACTAAATAACAGAACGATTATCACGAAAGCTTTTTAACGGGGATTGTGTGGTCTAAGTTGGACGATGCGTAAAATTTCAAGTAGTTCCTGCTTGAAATTCTACGCATCTTCCAACTTGTTAAGTTTTTTGGCAATGCTAGTTTCATTTTAGATGTCTTTAGCGTCATATTGCCTTTTAAGAGGCTAACTATTGTTTTGTAAATTCGGATTTATCTAAGTAATTTTGTATCTCGTATGGTTGCAAAATATTTCTAAATACAAGTGAGAACTGTGGATGAAGACAAAATTCATTGTTACATATTACTCGAAATTAAGCTTACATTAAAAGAAAAATTAAGCATTTAGAAACATAGAAAAATTAAAAATGATGCAACACAGAAAAAAGTAATATACGGAGCTTTCATATCCCAAAATTTTGTATAAATATTTCTATTAATTGTATACCTAAAAGTGTTTCTTAAACCTCAAAAGTAGTAAGTTTGGTAGAGGCACTTTCGACTTCTCGATCTTTGATCTATTTCCGCTCAGAGCCTATGACTTGCACCACACAACCAAACAGTTATATTTTAGCAGCCATTCACAATTGTGCGAGATTATTCATTCGAATGTTTTAATGTCCACGTAATGGGAGCTCTGCTGTCCCTAAATAGGGCCAGCGTGATGAACCGCTTGTAAAGTTATGACGTCACGAGATCCAGATGATAAAGCGATGCTGTTATAACGATTCATTGTACTAAGCATCTGGTGTTTTGAAATTAACATTTTTTTGGGAATATTTTTTGTGCTTTTTGAGTACCTACCTTCTGCCTAAGCTTTCGTCTGAGTAGTTCTCAATCTGACAAGACTATGTATTAATCCAGATTATAAAATATGTTTATGCCATATTAAAGTAAACTTCATCATCATCATTGGCCTGTGTCCATCTATTGCAGATGATTCAGGTGGCATCAGATAGCGGAATATTAGCAATGAGGGAACATCTTTGTTCGTGACTTAAAAGACCTATCCGGGAGTGACAACCGCGACCGCATTTTTGGCAGATATAAGAGTCCGAGGTCGATGGTGGAAACTTAGTAGATCTTAATCATAAATACTGTTTGTCACGCTAATAATGCTTTACAGCTGAACCAAATTTCATGAAATTAAGCAGCTCTATAAATAACCTGGAGTCATGAGCCTACTTTTAACATATTATTATAATAATTATATACATTTATAATATCGCACTTGTCATATGGTATGTGGTTATGGCATGACATACACCCAAGTTTCGCCATTAACAATATTAGTCCCATGTAATAGGGAGCTACTAATTGTCTACTTTTTCAAAATACAACTTATTTTTTTCTAAAATTTATACATATATTAGATTACTCTCAAGCAAGTGGTACCGTGTTAGACAGTTAGTTCATTTATTATTTTATTAGAACTATAGTTATCAAGACAATATATTTTCTCAAGGTCACCTTCCCAAGTTAGCAACCCTTAGCTTAACAGAGATTAATAAGGGCAACTTTAGTGACAAGGTTCTAAGTCCCCTGAGCAAAAACTACAGCCTTATACAAGGGTTTAGTCCAACAAGAAAACTGACTTTGGCTAATCTCGGATATTGTCTTTTTTAGACCTTAGGCCATTTTAATGGTAGTTTGGTGTAATAATGTGGTCTATTCAGCTAAGGTTATATTGAAAATAGCCAACTGTATATGAGTTTATTTTTTAATGTTCCAGTGTACATATAATACTCTCTATTCCATTAGTTTTATAGCCTGGTAGTATCTAACACAACCAGTTAAACGTCAGGTACAGGTTCCATTCCTGGCTTGGGAAAAGTGCTTATATGGTTCTATCATATTATACTTCAACTGAAGAAAGAAGATAGCTCCAACTTTGAATAAGTGGTCACTCTCTATTATTACACGACATTTCTTGTGGAAATCAATCCGACGACCATCAAGTGCAAGAGCAGTGACCACCTTAACAACAACAACCTTAATAACAATAACGACATCAAAATAATATTAACTAACACAAAAAAAAAAACAAATAAAAGCATCAAATGGAAATCAAACACACACCACTAACTCATTCACAACTAACAACCACCTTAATCACTTCTCTTTCCTCATAATTATCTCCAATCACACACTCACCCCTTAATTTACTAGTCTAGTTCAACCTAGGTTTCAAAAAAATCTAGGTAATACCTAGTAATAGCTCTTAGGCGGTATAGTTAGTGTTAATAGTCCCGTTCCCTGTAGTTTAGTACTCTCCTACGGCTTTTAGTACTCCTAGGACGATAAGGCTTTAGTCATAAAATAGGCTTTTTTATTTAGGTTCCAAAATTAATTGTTATAGGATAAGTTGGTTGTTATTGTAAGGCTATTTATGGTTTAAGAAAAAAACAAGTAGTATTCTTAAAATTGTTTCAGAAATTAGAAGTTATTAAAGTGATTAGTTTGTTATCAAAGCGAGGCGTTTCATTCATCGGTCGGTAAACGATGTATGGGTTTAACTAGTTTAAGTAACATTGATGCAGACATTTTACAGATGGGTGGCCAATTAGTGATAATTGTAGTTAACATCTCAGTGCATCAGAGGGTACCTTAAAAGTCGGTCCCGATTGTTGTCAATTAAGATGTCAAACATAATATTAAGTTATATTTAATTTGCTTTATATTGTTTTAAACAACTTTCACATTCAACTGGCATTGTCACTTTCTATTGGTAAATAAATACTTATCCTATATCCTGGCTTCAATTACTTATTATTATTTGTTTTTTATCAATTATTAACTGCAAAGGCTATAAAAAGTGATTTCAATATATCAAATTGTAATGACTAAAATATTTTATCAATTTTATCTTTTGACTACTTTTGAGTACAAATATTGTATACAGTAGCGAATGAAATATAGGTAAACCAGCAAGTAAATTCTAGTTGAAAATACCTCCAGAATAAATCAATGGTTCGAACTAATCACTCTTGCGGAATAGATCCATTCCCTTCCAAAAAACGTATCCACCTTTTTTATAAAGAGGTTGAAAGCGAGAACGTGACCAAAGTACTAAGGTTCGGATCCCGGGCAGATTGCAAATGGCAAAAGATACAAGGATTGAAATTAAATTGATATTTTATGTGTGAATTGCGATATTGTTTTTGAAAATATGGGCAGAATCGTTGAATAGATAAGTGTTTTAGAATCTATTGTGAATGTTAGGTAGAAAAATACCGCTGTGGCGTGCTTGGTGCTGTATCCATGACTGCTAAACACGAGGTCCAGGATTCAATTCATTCCCATTTCGGACAAAATGCTATAGTTTCTTTAAAACAAATCCCGCACTAAAGGTTGCTCTTGTGTCGCGGGGACTTCTACAATCAACGGACCCAAAGTACTACCAGACCCGAAACAAGTATTAGTGGATCGCTTAATAATTAAATTGTACCGTGTGGGTGTCGAACCCACGACCTACCGACGCAATGGTAGCGGCGTAGTGACCTAAACCACTGCGCCACGGAGGCAGTATTAAGAGATTTTTTCTTCTAATTCATATTAATCATCGATAGTAGTCCGGAGTTATATAAGTTCCATGTAACTACCTTTCATGTAAATTAGAAGAGTGGCCAAGAGTTTCTCGCTAGCTCTTCTCATTGGCTCTATCTTACGAACTGTTGGTAAATTCACTCTCTGCATCATTAACTATTGTGCTACATGAACAAATGATTCGATTTTTACCAATAGCAATAGCTTTGCCTGACTCGGCAATCGAACCTGGGACCTCATGATGAGTTAGTTACACTACCAACCGCACCTCAGAGGTAGTCAGGTCCTAGCAACCTAAAAAAAGCTTCACATAACACAAAGTAATAATAACACTGTTTATCCGAAACACGCTTAACGGATTTGAAGCGCAAAATAAACACATGTTTTACCGCAAAATTCTCAACTCATTTTCATAAATATATCATCAAAAGCCCTTGTTTATTTAAAACCGCGATTGTATGAGTTTTTGCTTGTATCCTTTCCGTACGTTCCGGGGTTATATCTTTATATTAATTTTACAAACAAATATAATCGTATTATGTTGTATAAACACAAATATTGTTTCGTATCTGTTTTTTTTCTTGTAATTTTTTGTAATTATTACTGTGATTGCTTTTTTTCTTAGGTTAAGAGGAGTTTACAATTGAGTCTTGTGTTACTGAAAATCTTTTTTAAGAAACGAAGTCTTGGGTTTGGGTTCCTCGTTGTAAAACCAACTTTGTTTCATTACTTATCAACACTATTACTATGGTACATCTGTGTTGGTTAATCTACTATTACGTTCTGTTTTTTTCACTATGGCAGTTTTGACATCTACTAATAATACATTTGAAGCTGTTATTATATTAAAAATAATAATGCTAATATTGCGTTTCACATATAAAAAATCGAGTTGTATAGAAGGCATTCCTCCTCAAAAAGTTTAACAGTTGGGCCTCAAGTAGAAAGTCTAAAAGGCTAAGAGTGGATAAGAGACGGCATTGTTTCAAAATGTGAAAAGAACTCTTAACCGTAGCGCGATTCTGTGGAGTCGGTACTGTCAAGTATCGAAAGTTTTACATTTAAAATGTACTGCCAAAATAGTTCCTACGACGCCCGTCAGAGGCGCTGAACTAAATATTATGAAATATTTTCATACAAAATTTCTCGATGACAGGTCGGTTGTCGGTGTCGGTAGTAGTAGAGAATCAAGCTACCGTTGTTCTTTATAAGTTTTGGTTAAATAATTAAGATGGGTTTCTGACAGTTGTTTTCACGGTTAATTTACGTATCGGCTGGGGTTATCCACCATATATTTATCAGCCGTAAGAGTATGCAAAGTTCATTTACGATAACGGTATGATTAGAACAAGTTAATAATTTTGTAATTCGTATTTCCCGAGAAAATAACAATACAAAATTGTACACGCACCTTTAACAAAAATGTATTTCTCTTCGCAAAGCCTATTTGCGGATCCGGCAGAGTTTTTCATACTTTAAATAAGATTCTTGGACGTCTCAACTTCTCCCGCAGTTATTATCTTGTGATTTTTGGTAATTATTTCTTGTAACTTGTTTGAGATAAAAATGGACTTAGTTGTTATAAAGATACTTATAAAATATATACGTATATAATACTAGCTGATTCTCTCGGGTTCGTGTGTAATTTGTTGTCGAATAAAAATGTATTGTTTGAATTGAAAACACTGCAGTATCTTGAATTACTTATCTCTTATTATTTGTTTATATTTATTTATTTGCTGAGGGGGAGGCCTACACTCAACAGTGGGTGGAAACGGGCTGATTAGATAAATAGATAGATTTATCTTAGTTTGCGTTGTGCTTTGCCTAAGATGCATTAATTACATAACTTGTAGATTTTATGACCATTGGTTCAGCAGTTTAGCTGTGAAAATTTACTAGACAGACTGCCCTTTATTTATAACATTATACTCTAGTATGGAATTGTTGATGTTAAAATTAAAAGATGTCTACAATATTATCTTTTTATAAGTTATATTTCTTCTAAAACTGTTGTATAAAAGCAAGTAGAAGTGGCTTTATGAATAGCGTACAACTCGCCTTACCTAGAGAAAAGTTTAACGGAAAAGTTTCAAAACTGAACAGAGCATGAAATCAACTATAGAAGGCGAAAATATTGCTATCCTTTTTTATAATATTACTAGCTGACCCGGCAAACGTTGCTTTGCCATATAAAAAAAAATTGTGTCAGTTAGGTGTATGAAAAATAGATGTTGGCCGATTCTCAGACCTAGTTAATATGCTCACAAAATTTCATGAGAATCGGTCAAGCCGTTTCGGAGGAGTATGGCAACGAAAACTGTGACGCGAGAATTTTATATATTAGATATTTTATCAAATTCAAATTGTTTATTCAATAAAGTAAAACAAACGAAATAAAAATAAATCACCGAAATGTACATACGCGCATAACTTTTGAACAACTAAACTAGATTGTATAATTATTTTCTTGAATGTTTGTAACTGCCGGGAAAGGTTTGTATGGGATCACAATTCACATGGCAATGAAATCAATGGAATAAAATTGTACCATACCCGGACGAAGTTGGGCAAGTCAGCTTGTCAATAAATAAACAGGTATTATTGGACAAGACTAACACGACTGATTTTTCGAAGTTATATGTGTATTAGAAATAATTATCACTGGCTGATGCAGTTGCATAATTAACACATCGCGATGAAACCTTGTGTGCGTAAAAAAATGTTTAATACATTTATTGAGGGCATACAAAGTCCCCAACCCGTACTGAGCCAGCGTGGTGGACTCAAGGCATAACCCCTTCACCTCGGTTGGGAGGAGACACTTGCTCTGCAGTGGGACAGTAATGACTAATTGGTTAATTGCAGTAACCATACGACAAAATAAATAAAAACTACAAGTATTATTCTTCCGTTAACTCAGTAAAAACCCTATTACGAGCAAGCACACAAGTCAGCTAGTTAAAAAATAAAAGTTAAAAACCAAACCACAGAAAACTTTCAAACACCCAAATTGAATAATTCAGGTTCTAAAAATAAACTTATACGTACTCGAGCATTTTGAAGTAAATTTAAAATTCATAAAGGTACGGTATAAACTCGGTATCGGTAGTAAGACGGGCCATTAGTTGTGAATTGAGAGGTATCGAACTGGCGACCTGCCAGTACACCTTACTAACGTTTACTTAACACTGAGTCATTGCGGTTGCTATCTACGATTGTCGTTTCGTAGAAGTAATTTGTTCGGTTTTATACAAAGGTAATAGAAATATAATTTACATACATAATATATGTGGTGGAATTCGTGGCTTAGTTAACAACAGCCGCGCGGATCAATCACTATCTCTGAGGTTAAGCTACGCTTGTCTAGGTTGCTCTGTAGATGGGTGACCGTTTTATACGAATCGAGTTTCGCCGTGTTCCGGAAGGCACGTTAAATTTTCAAAGACCTTTAACAGTCGTTAGCAGTAGTCAGAAGCTTGAATCTATCCTTCGTCACTATGACAAATGAGATTTGAAAACTTCAACACCCTAACCGTTTAAGAAATCATATTAAATTCATGTTAAAGGTAAACATAATACTGAAACGAATGGCCTGCAATGATTGTTACGAGTTCATTTGGTGACACAAATCATCAAGAAAATGGCTATCCTCAAGAAAAGAAACAACTCACCTTTTCCTCTGCACGGCAGGTTAACCAAAATCCTCTCGAACCTCCGTGTAACGACGCTCGTCCAGGGCACTCACAAACTCACACCATGTCTTAAACCACTTATATAGCACTATATACTTAAATACTGAAAAACCACGTGGATGACGGACACGCTATAAAACAATTGAACCACGAAAAACAGCACTGGCCGATAGCGACTCCATTTTTATTTCGAAATTATGAAGATAGAATTTAAATATACATTATATTATAACAGTTACGATTACCGTCTAAGATCGGTGGTCGCGGGCGCACTGATGTAGCCACTAAGCGTCCTTTCTGTATAGCGCTTGTTTCTACATCTACCCTCACTTGGTCTTCACTATATTGTTCGAAATCGGCGTTACTTTGACACACAACACTAACGACATCTTTGCACATTACGAGTTATAAATGAAATACCCTAAATTCTTATCGCGTTCATGACACGCATTAGTTTTCCTTGATTTTTTTACCCGCGTGTTTAACCGGGATATACTTATTAACCATGCAAATTTTAACTCCATCAATACGGTACATTACGTCCCATATTCTTTATATATATAATTCTTCTGTAAGTGTGTATGTCACTGAACTTCTCTTAAACGACTGGACCGATTTTGATGAAATTTTTTGTGTGTGTTCAAGGGGATCTGAGAATGGTCTAGATTCACAAAAAAAAACAAAAATTCTCGCGTCACAGTTTTCGTTGCCATACTCCTCCGAAACGGCTTGACCGATTCTCATGAAATTTTGTGAGCATATTGAGTAGGTCTGAGAATCGGCCAAAATTTATTTTTCAAACCCCTAAGTGACAATATAATCTTTTTAATTTACATGGCAAAACAACGTTTGCCGGGTCAGCTAGTATTATATAATGTAACAATGTACCATTAAGTTTTAATTGCAATTGTTATCTATAAATCTAATTTCCCTACATTTTTACAGCCAATTTCTTTACACAGCGTCTATCTTAGCACAAAAGAGAGCAAGATAGATATATATTTTAACACTAAATACATCATCTCTTTCCCACAGGAAGGTATAAACTTGCCAAATAAACACAAATATCCTTTTAGTATTTCCTTTCGTTTCGCGTAGACTTCATCGCACATCAATATTTCTTTCAGATACAAAATATTCGATGGTATTTGGCAATATTTCAACTGTATATTACTTCGGTTTCATTTCATTTCTACGGCTTTTGTGATAGATATAGTGTGATTTGGAAATATTGAAACGTCATGTTACTTAAGTATAATTGATTATATTATTATTTTTCTCAGGAAAGGGAGATGGGGAGGGAATTAAAATGCTCAGCATTATTACAAGTCTGTGTTATAAGTAACGTAAATTTAAATTTTTGACTGGTTCAGACAAAAACTTAAATAATATTATATTCTCGAGATATGCATGCCCGCCCATTAAATTGGGTAGTTTATTGGGTTAGCGAAAATATATTAAACTTGTACTCTTAAAAGGCTCATCGAAACTGCTCACGCAGTGCAATTTTTTCGGAAATAATGTTGACATTGTAATTATATTAGACTGAAACATTTTATTACGCACTAATTTGATGCCAACGAAAATAAAGCACTGTGACGTCACTATTTCAAATTTCTATACTAAAATGTGTTTTTATGAGTAGCTTATTTGACTGGTAGTCAACTACGTAGTAAACCAAAGACCTTGTGCAATTAGCAATTCATTTAAGCAACATTATTAAGGTCAAATTATGGACACTTAACTCTCTCATATAAATCCTTTGTAGTGCCAAGGAATGGAAACCAAATCTCCTGCTTCAATAGTAATAAATACTTTCTCATAACATTTCCTATATAAATTACCCCATTACCACATACCCTCAAAAATCATAAAACAGGAATCGATTCGGTTTCATACATCATACATTTTCATACAAGCTGCTCCCTACTAACGTATTCATTGAATATATTGAAATGTACTGAAACAGGACTTATATATAATGTTATATACCATAGTATCAAATATGTAGTATTTTTTCATGGAGTTGGTTTATGTCATTTATGTATTTTATATGAATCTTTGAGAAAGATTGTGAAGGTTTTATTGTTGTGAGTTATTTCGTATAATTTTACTGGATATATTTTTACTGATAAGTATATTAATTTTGTGAAAACGAGTAAATACAAATAGTACATTGTCTAGAATACAAAAACAACGATTGTTCATTTGGAGCATTGGCAAAAGCTTTTGATAAGAAATCACTGTTGTATAATTTACTGTGGCCTGGGCGGTAGTGCGTGGTCCCGGTCTCGATTCCCCGGTCGGGCAAAGATTGAGCTATTTTCATTTATAATAAATTATTCTTTGTAGTAGCCCAAAGTTGAGTTTCTGGAGTATGGCTATAGACTCGCCCATTATAACATGGGACTAACATTGCGAATGGCAAAACTTGTGTGTATTTTATACACTTTCGGTTATACCGCTGCGTGTGGTGGGTTCGAATCCCACCCGGGACCAATCTTTATATGATGAACACGAGTATTTGTTCTGGGCCTGGTTGTGAATTATCTATATAAGTATGTATTTAGAGGTATATAAGTATGTTTATCAGTTATTTGGTTACCATAGTATTGTACAAGCTCAATAGTTTAGAATCAAGTGACTAGTAGTTATTTGTAACAAGCCTGATGTAATAAATAAACATATGTACATATAAAGCATCTAAGCTATAATCGCTACCATTTAGTTCAGTTTACTAACAAGTTTGCAGCGTTCTATATGCCTAATTTTGACATTGTACATATGTACAACTACTATTATGCATGACCAGCCTACTTACACACCGGTCGTTAACATGATGCCAATATGTACACTGAACATTTTACAGTCAATTTGATCGTGAAGCCTACAAGTAACTAGCAGTTAGCGAGTGAAAATTTTGCTGAAACGTCAAGCAAATCAAGGTAACTAAAACATGTTAATCCATGTTGAATGTTAGGCATTCACAAGTTCTTCAAAAATACACTGAAGTCCCACTGCTGGGCAAGGGTCTACTCCCGGAGCAGGGCAAGGGTACAGCCTTGTGTCTACCACACTGTATAAATACGGGTTAGAGATTAGCAAAGCCTTAAAAACTAGCTTAAAAGCGAAGTCTTACTTCTTCTTTTTTACTTATCGTATGGTTAGTGGTCAACCTAGTGTCCAATAGTGTCAAAGTTGTTCAAGCCGCCCGAAGGCCTTTGAGGTGGCTTTTCTGAAGTTCTATTTCTAGTCTTTGGTCATAAAAATTTATTACAAGAATCGTTTACTACCGCACGACCAACAATAATTTCATAACCAATTTCACTCCGTAACTCCTAAAATAAATCTGAGATTTTCTCGCATAAGTCAAAAGTCCCCCAGTTTCCTCCGAGCGGTGGTATTCGGCCGCAAATTGAAAACACTAAGGTTTTCCATCTAAGTTAGAACATAAAATATTTAATTTTATCTGCGTTCGTTATGTGAAGAAATATGGAAGATTGGATGATAGATTTTTGAGTTATGCTCTTGTAGTTTTTTTATAGCAAACCTATAAAATCTGGGCTCAATAAAGTAAGTTTTTTCTCACTGCTGGGCAAAACTGTCACTACTTCTTTTTAATCTTTCTTACAGCGGCAGGCTCCGTCTAATTATTATAAAATGTCTATGATCATTTTTGATTCATGTTTTTGGAGTTGACGAAATGTAAAGTGTAAGTGTTATTGGTCTACACACGTTTTTATTTACCTCTAGGTATACTTTAATTTGTGAATAATTAATTTCTTATCAAGTATTTTTTTTAGTCTTATACTAACACTCGGCTTTCGTGATGGACTCAAGGCCATCTCTTCCTCATTCAAAGCAACGCCGCATCCCCATAATTTTAAACAATTTTAACATCTATCAAAACAATATCCCAATGCTTTTAAACAACAATATTCTGGTTCAGAGTGGTTATAACTTCGACTATCACAGGTTTACTACACAAAATGCACACAAGTGAAGCTCAAACTTGACGATGTATTCTCATACGTCGGTGTCCGTCAGACTTTCTATTTTTATCCAGACACCTCTCACGTGTCTGAATGTCTGATGAAACGCTAGAATAACATATGACCTTGCTAGGGATCTAGACTGGTTTATAACTTTACATAGAGAGTATCTTTAGTAAGTAAAATAAATTAATATATTTCAGTATTTAAAAAGTTTTTATGTATCTGGGCAAGGGTCTCCTTACGACCTGAGTAAGGTGGTAGGCCTTGAGTCTATCAAACTGGCCAAGTAATTTAGAAATTATAATTGGTTTATTATATGACGATTTAAAATTTAGTACAATAAAAATACCTATGAAACTATAGATTGATCTCAAACACATGAGTTTACATTGTTTATTGTTTTAAGCGTAAGTTATATGAATCTTCAGGGATCGTTATTATCAAGGAACTATTAACCAACCATTAAGGATCACAAATTATGTAAAATATATTGTAGTTTGATTCTTTTCATCTTTGTAGCAATAACATAAGTAAGAAACTGACTACAGTTTGTGTTTGTGTTCGTATCTTACTGAGTGCTGTTTAATCTAGTCATAAAATGTCTTTAAATGTTGGCCAACAAGATAAACATCGACTAAACGTCAAACCAGAAAATATAAAATAAATTCTCGAAACTTCTCCAATCCTTTTATCGAAAAGACAAACCGCAAAGAATCCGTTTGTTTGTCCAAATGACCATCAAATAACATTCCAATACTTGAACAAGAGTGAGTCGTAATTCTAGGAGTGGCGTCTCCAGAACTAGGCTGGCTTCAGTCCAAACTGGGTGTATCTAGGGCCCTTCACTGCTCACCGCCTAGGAATAACGATCTCTCCATACTTTCAACTCGACCAAACAAAATGCCAGACAATTTTGAACCTTATAACGCAAAACATAAAGTCTTCGAAGATATTGACGCTGAAATTGCAGAAGACGATACTGACAAACTTAAAACAGAAGAAACGACAATCAAATTTGAACCGTATAGTGTTATAGATAAGGTTGAACGAGAAGAAAACGGCGATTTAAAATTGAATACCATTGGATCTCACTTGAGTTATCTCGGATTGTTCTATTTTAGTATCGAGTGTACATTTTGGTGACAAATTGATATCGCTTAGAAGATAAAAGTCGTTGCTATTATAAATCTGGGGATAAGTTGTTTGTGAAAATTCTCTCGGTACATTTAATGTACTTAACTTGCCGTGTTTTCCTCTTGGGGCTCAGCTTTTAATATTATTAAAAGTTTTGTTTTTTTCTTGCTATATTTACGATGGAAAAGATTTAGAGCTTGTGTTAGAAGGTCTTTTAAAAAATCTCGAGATGGCTTGTAATTAATTATTTTAGGTCTTTAAAGGTAAGTTAAAATATTATTTTTTAGAGATTAAGGACCAGTTTTACCATTAAGGCAAGTAAAAATGACAACAAATGTATGAAAAATACTGTCAATATTTAATCTGATAACTTATCAGATGCTTATCGAAGAGTTAGGATATGGGGCCTGATACTAGACTAAAGATCACTCTAGGCATAAAAAATATAAAATCATTGAGAGGTAGCTACTATACAAAGTAAACTTCTTCGTTGCAACAATATACTCCTGCAATTTTTGAAATGTACCTTTATCATGTGAGGAGATAAAGGCATACAAAACTATTCAACCCAGAATATTTTAGCTTCATAGATATCTAAAATTTGAGATAAAAATATGTCGTCTAGTAAATATTGTCATTTATCCTACAGCACAAAAAAGAAATAATGATTTAAAATTCAAGACAATACTTTGAAAATCTTCCTGTTTTTCATCTTATTCATGAGTAAGTACATCAGTCAAAACGACTGGATCAATTTTAATGGGATTCCCAGTGTCACAATACTTAAGGTTGCGGAAATTAAATGTACCATTAATCATGCTTTCCTTGAGTCTGTGGACATTAATTTTTATAAAGTTCTGTTTATGATGAAATGCTAAGTCTTGTATTGGTGATATTTCTTTAAATTGTGATTATGTATTATTCGCGATTAATATCAATCATTGTGATTTGTTTATAAGTCATAATAATTAATATTTGGCGATTATAACCTCTTATTTTCTGCTAACAGTCAGCTAGCTACAACATTTAGAGTAAAGTCAAGTGTTGGCAGAAATGCTTAATTTCAAGATTGATTTTCGATGTCGACTTCCTCCGTGGTTTGGCCGAAAGTGTATACGATAATACGACTGCAAATTACGAGCTCGATTCCCGGATCGGGAAAAATGCTCGTTTGCTCATAGTTTAGTAAGTGTTTTTGTGTAGTTATAAACTCAGCCTTTTTATATAGGATTAATATTTAAAAGGGATGCATTTCAAACACCTCTGCCTACACCTTCACGTATAACAGACGTAAAAGTAAATAGATTGTATTATTATACTTTCAGTATATTTAATATCACTACTTCTACAAAGTAATTCGGACTACTAGTACTTCATTACATCTTACTGGCAACAAATTTCGTCCACGTCCATATTTCTGTTCTCATTAAAATCCTGGCGCTTACCCAAGTGCTGCGATTGTCCAAAACTGTTTATTAAGAAACAACGTATTATATCCGTAATCTTAAGAACGTTACGTTTTCTTAGCTCCTTAATTAATAAGAGGAAATCTTTGTACATAAGGAAGGGTATTACTTTGTGTACCTTTGTGAAGATTATAGAAATATACTTACGTATGTAAAATCCTGCCTTCCGTTCCTTGTATAGGTATATTCCAGGGATTTTTAGTTACATTTATTGTTTTTTCGAGTGTTTGACATTTAAAACTATATGACAATGATCCCAATTTATAGTTCACAGTAGGTAAACTTTACGGCAACATCACAAAAAAAAACTAATAATTATTGACCGCGCGGGTTCAGGGTACCAGTCGTACTTTAAAGCTTAATTATGTATTTAAATATTGTCAGTCGAAACAAATCGATAGGTTCGCGTCCCGCTAAAAAAAGCAATGTGTCAAAAAACTGACACCCAAAAACAAGATGGCGCCTTGACATCAAGGCACATTGTCATGTTCTGATCTAGTTGGTCATGACACACATTATAATATTCACGACTTTTATCAGATAGTAAGGTTTTACAGCCATAAAATAAAGGTATTAGAATAAGGTAGTATAGCATATCAGCTATTCATATATTACATTCATTTCATATAGAGATATGAAATATCAAAAATACATTTTTGTATAGAAATACAGTGTAGTGACGTCACTAGAACTTTTTTGTTGGTGTCAAATAAGTGCCTAATAAAATGTTTGTTATTTTAATTATCACAATATCAACATAATTTACGAAAAAAAATACATAAGTTGAACATTTTAGATGAACTTTTCACGAGTACAAGTTTAATAATATTTCCTTAACCCAATCAACTACCTATTTTAAACAATGTGCTTCTAAACTGAATGTTTCAGGTAGAAACCAAGCCTAACACTATCAATAGCAGTAACAGTCTACGTAGTACCATAAAGTGCCACTAGTTAGTGTCAATAAACAGCATACGTCACTATATCTGATATTAAACAAGTATTAATTGTCAGTTTAGTGCAGTCATAACTATCGTGTTTTATGAGGTGAACAGATTCTCTGAGTGTATATCGACTATTGTATACCTATAATAGTTTTATATACGAGTATACTTTATTTTATCCGTGCTATAGTACTTTAAATAGCACGGATAAAATATATAGTATATGATAGGTATATGAGGCTGCCGCCAGATCTTGAATTGAAACATTGGTCAGATCAAAAGCTCATTTCACATTAATGTTTCAAAAATTCTTGGTTTTTGACTGGAGTTCGGAAATAGAGGTCCTCCGCGTACCTTGGAGAGTACCTATGCTATGTCCTCGGTCCTGCTCCTGACTTCTCGATATTCATAAATTATACAGTACCATGGGACTATGAGAGTAATGGTGTATAGTGCATCTACCCCTGCATTGTGCACACACTTGGATACGATAAACAACTATAAATTGGAATGTCCTAGAGTTCAAAGCCTGATAGCACCTAGAGTATACTACAAATAAGTACAACAATCTCTTATCTACATAAAAGTCAATAACAGCATCGCAGTTTTCTGCCACTTTCGACTATATGACAACCTGATAAGCGCCACAAGCGGTTGCCATGGGAACTAATTTTATACACATTTTAAACATCAAACTTTTGATACTCGATGGTACTGTAGAAAATCGCATAGAAAGGTTTTAATAAAAACAAAAAACATCAGTAACTAATGACTTTATTTACATATTCACATATAATTAAATCTGCAACATTCAAATAAGTATAATATACAATATTCTTAAGATCTAGTACAAATATTTAGCTTTATTAATTATCTATCACAACATTCAGTTTCCTTACGTAGTGTTACACTGCGCGCGGTTCTGTCTCTTTCACTCGTCAACGTTTATACGTAAGACTGTCTCGCTCACACAGCGTTTATACAATGGCAATATTGATGTGACGTCATAACGTTCGAAATTTAAATATGTGTCAAAAGATTATCGGTTGATTTCGTAATATTTTTTTGGTATATGGCTTTACTGCAAGTGCTCGTAGCCAGTTGCATTCAAGGGCTGGTAAGTAATCTGTAAGTTAAGCAACTATCGGTAAAGACATTTCACAGATAGGTAGCCTAGTGTATGGCTCTGGTCACTTAATCGACTTGGACAAGGTTAAACCCTAAAACATATTTTTAAAATCATGTTCTAAAATAAATAAATATTAGTGTCTGTATTATAAATAAAGAATCTATATAAATCCGGTTAGTTTAACATGTTATAATGTAGGTTTAAACTTTTTTCAATTAAGAAATTATCAAGAACGATCTAAAAAATAGTATATTTATAATTTATACATAAGATTATTATTTCAACATTCCCATATTTACTTAACTCATAGTTAACTAAATAGTTAACTCTTTCATCACTTACACCCACAGAATTATTGAAATAAAATGTCAAAAAATTACTTATCAGCATTGAAAAGGTCAAACAATAATTGCCACGTCACACATTACTTTTGTCAGATCATTTTTATCAACCCTTATCGAAGCGTCAATAAGTCAATGGAATAACACCATAAGTGCGACGGAGACGGAAGATGTAGACACAATTGCTTTGTAAGCAAGCTTTAGAGGCTTCGAGTGGGTCAATAGTGATTTCGTATGAGATTGACTTACTGTTTGTTTTTATACTGTGGCACAAAAAAAATACCTTGACATGACGTCTTTAAGTTATTGTTTAATCAGTGAGTTAAGTAATTTTTCCTGCGGACATTTTATAGATGGTTGGTTAGTAGTATGTAAGCTTAGCGTCTCCTGGCTTACATTGAGGATCTTTTATTTTAATTGCTTTTTCAACAAAATTTTATTAGACAGGTTACAATAATTAGCGGTATTTCCACCTCTTCTTTATTTCTTAATAATACATTGTCTAATCAACAGGAAAAACAATAACAAAGGAACCAACAAATCAACGGTATTAATAAAACAAATAATTTTTATTTTAATCATAACACTTTTGCTCTCACTTATACCATATACTATCAACATTCACGCACACATACGTACATTATACCTGTAACTACACGGTACAGCCGCGCGCAGTGCAATCAGCGAGTTTAATTGAGTGTGTGCGTGTGCGCGGGAGTGCGCGATCATAACGCGTGGAGTAGCACTGCGCCGGCGCATATGGAGGTTAGCAGCGCGCTGTGGGCGATGGAGGTACCTGGGGAGGAGATATTGGTTAGAGCATACCAGAAAAACAGTACAGATATTTATGTTGAAGAAGAAATAAATACAGTGTGTTCTCTCCCAAACTTATGTTTATTAGGTCTTAGGCTAGAGAGGCTTAACCTAATAAACCTCTTTCCGGAAGTGGAATTTTGTGCAGCAGTGGGATAGTTATGAGTTATTTTTTTTATTTGTTCCAACGAGAATCAGTTGAGCTTTTCAAACATCAGGTAGCTATTGATATTTTGTTGAAAGAAACTTCAATAACAGTCTTCTGGATCCGAGAATCAACCTCATATCATAGGCCACAGGTGCGATTAGCTAATGTTCCTAAGACAGTTACAGAAAATTGAAAAATATAATTCAACCAGCTTTAACATGAAAATAACTGTGATTCTAATCAATTATTTTCAGCTTAAAAATATACACTATTAATTAAGAAATTATGCTTCTATGATCTTCTTATAATTACAGTTCTTCACCAGAAGTAATATTAAAAAAGCACCAACCTGAAGAGTCCTCTCCAGTGACGGAGGCTGGATGAGGAGCATCCTCCCTGATGTACATGGGCTCGCTCTTCCTGGTGTAGATCTCGAAGATCTTGGCCTCGCAGCTCAGCGTGAACTGACCACTGGGCGGAGGGATCAGTGTGTATCTGGTGGACAAGAATTACGTTAAAACAACCAACCACGTAAAATATCAAAATCTAGACCGAAGACATCTCGAGGATCAACCAAGAACGGTATGATGTGGTCCTTAAGCTAACAATTGAAATTAGACTTAAAGTGTTATTGACTAAAGCTGTATTTGAAATGGCAAATTTGATTTGATCTAATGGTCAAAAATTACGTAAGAACAATCTATACTAATAATAATTATGATGTAAACGAAAGTTTGTCTGCTGTTCACGACTAAACCGTTGGAATATTTTTTACAATATTTAGTCTGAAGATAAATTTGTAACAAGTTTATTTTCTTTCTAAAATTTTGTTCTGCTATTCTAAGCGGCTTTAAATAGTAGATGAAAGTTTGTTTGTCTTTAAATATAATTTTAAGCCTGCATAATAATATCGTTAATACACTATTACATTTATTATTATTATTCACCCACAACATACATGACACACTCAACACTCTCACCGCACACCTACCAAGCGTCATCATCTATAAGATTGACGTCAAGGAAATGAAAGCCAAATGAGGAATTATGAAAATGAACATCCCACAGAGTTATTTCCTTACTTAACTTTATGTTCATGTAAGTACCTTGAAGATCAACCAAGAATGAGGGGGTTACCCTTAAATCTATGCAACAATGGAAATTCGACTTTAAATCTTAAGACGCAAAGTATAATTTGGTTTGAAAACTTTTGATTCGTTATGAGACCGCAGTGATTTTATGATGGTATTCTAATTTCAATCTAATGGAAGGCTTTTTAAGTTACATTTGAATTGCTTCTTTATTATTAAAATTAAATCGATAGTGCAATTCAAAGATCACATGATCCCTACTCTGTGGACAGCGTCTATCATTAGAACCAAAGCTTTTTGTAATAAAGATCCTATGCCAATTTCTTTACGGACTGCTTTCGAGAGCCAACGAATAATTGAAATAGACCCCAAGTTACTCCATTTGACAGTTTGACAGCCAAAATCTTTTTACAATCTACTTCGTTACGTTAAAGTTTTTCGGTTAGTTCAGGTATAATTTAATTTTTTTTATGTTTGTCACAGCAATATCAAATCGTACTGCCAGATTTGTCTTCAGAAAAGAAATACCATCGAATCTGTTCTCCGTATGTTGGTTTAAGTTTTCTTCAAAATAGGAGAAAAAAATAAATAAACCTCATTGCAAGAGTTATTAATATTTGAAAAAAACCCACTAACCTCAAAATTTCCTTATCTTCCTTCTGCTCCTTCTCAAATCCATAGTAAGTATCCTGGTAAGCTCTGTTCAGACTCGCGCTGGTGTAAGTCAGACCCATCTTGTAGTGCTCTGCTTCCAGTATCGTGATCTCCAGCTGACTGAAGGCACCTCGCTCTTTGAAGTCCAGGTCTGATGTCCTCCAGGAAACCGTTTCTGCTATCTGATCGGAGAAGAAATTTAAAGAAATTTTAAATTATAATGCAACGGGTCTTAAACGCGATTGAAATTTAAATGTTATTTGTTTACTCGACATTTCGTTCGAATTACATCACGTGGTCACAGGTTTGAAGAATTTGTTTGGATGAGTGGATGATGTGATGGGAGCTAAAGTTTGAGTGGTGTAGATTTAACCCTCAACTGTCCCACTTTATAGGAGTGATCTCCTCAAGGCACGAGGAAGAGGCTAGGCTTAGAGTCCACCAAGCTGACCAATTGTGGGCTTTGCATCTCAAGAATTATGGTAAAGAATTTCCAGGCATGCAGTAATTTATATACGTAATATTGTGTATTCTGTATTTCCAAAAGATTTGTGAAGACATAAGTTGTTAGTGGGGCAGTGGGCTTATTAATAGGGAATATTTTGAATTATTTTTACTACTTTATAATAACAGTCTAGAGTCACGTCGCTGATCCTAATAATCTAATCAAACCTTTCAACCACAGTATAAGTGTCATGCTTTTCTTCTAGGACGTCAATTAAATGCTTCAAAGTAAGAAAGTTATTTCAGACCAAAATCTCCTCAATAAGATTACATAGAATCACTGTGAAACATATTTTCCGTATGAACAACAATTTTCTGGCGAGAGCGTCCGTAAATCAGTCGAAAAGAAATAAAATATTACGTCTTGTACTAGAATTTACGGCTTTCGTGTTATTTGGGAAAATAAAAACTGTTTTCAGACGATTCTGAGTCTAGAACAGTGATGCTCAACATTTTTTTTTCTGATATTAATGTCTTGCGGCAAAAAGTCGATCTTACTGAGACGAGACTGTCTGATATAGGAGTGACAGATAGTTTTAACTGATTTATGAATAAAGAATATCTAGATGACTCAATAAACACATTACATTAAGAAACCAGATAAAGACAGTACTGTCATATAAAGCTCAATTTAGAGCTAAATCCTATTTATAACCACAAATCTATTATATTAATTAATATTCGTAACATGGGCCTCAAAAATGAAATGACACAGTGATGGCAAAAAATACCTGCTTTTACTGAAAAAAATACACAGTAACTAGTTTCACAATTAGTTTTAAGACTAACCTTGAGAAGTAAAGAGTGTGGAAAGGAAAATGTTGGTTACCCCTGAACAGACCAATTCTCAGTCTTGGCGTAGATTAGCCAGTTATTTTGAGTGAAAGATTGTAACGAAAGATAATGATGACTGAAAGGATTCAGGTTTGGTATAAAAAGTATTTTTATTTTTACACTGCTTGTTTTAGTAGGTACTTATTTTTGGCTACACAATAGTATTTTCTATAGTTGAAATGTGTTTGTTGCCCTGTTTTCAGTTACAGACGCTTGAACCAGTTATGAAAACATTTGACAGTATGATAGATTATATTCAGGAAATTCTAGTTATGATGGAGTAGATAGACAATTACTTGTTTAGCAATTAGAACCGTGGCATAAGGTACCAATGGATAAAAATATACCTACAACTAAAAGGTCCTCAATGTATTATCTAGGTCTCCCTAAAATTAATAAAAAAAGGTGCCGTATAGCATGATTGCCAAAATAAGGTTTATTAGTAATTCCATATCATATTATAATGAAGCCTAAAAAAGTAGCTCCAAACAAAAACATTTTCGAAAAAACAGCGAACATCTTGAAAACACTTTTGGAATTTCATTAATACAACCCTTCATATTTCTGATATTAAAATATCTTAGAGTTGGGAAGTTTCTTCGTATTTTTTATTTTGTTCTGACCTGTAGAACAATGGGTTTATTCATGAGTTCCCATTCATTAGGGTGAAAGGATCTTTGTTTCGGCTTCGATATCTTGAGCATAATAATTTTCGGTTTTAAAATAATGCTCAAAGACTTTTGTCTTAAGACGTGTTGATTATACTAATGTTAATTTTTGTGACAGTGACCTTTAAAAAATTTATTGTTAAAAATTTGGTCAAAGGTTACAAAGAAAAAAGGTTGACCTTTTGTTATTTGTTTTTCCTGTCTCGACCTGTTAATCAAACCTAGTGTGCGTAGACCAAACACTAATTTGGAATTCTTTTCATAATATCTTGATTTTTATACGACTTATAGGAATATATATAGGTTACTACGTAGACTTATGCAAGATATAATGTGATTTTTATTGAGATTCCCGCGGTGAGCAATAATTTAAATCAACCTACATAGTAGCATAGCAGTGTTATCCGAGTGGTATAAGTTGACACCGCCTACGCAAGTGGTCGACAGTTCGTAACCGAGGCAACACACCAATGTCTTTTCGAAGTTATTTGTGAATTAGAAATAATAATCATTCCAACGGTGAAGCAAAACATCGTGATGAAAACCTTGAATGCCTAAAATTTGTTTAATGCATTTCTTGAAGTCATGCAAAGACCCCAACACGCACTTGGCCAGCGTGGTGAACTCAAGGCCTAACATCTCCTTCTTTCGGGAGAAGATACTTGACCAGCAGTGGAGCAGTAACAGGTACAAAAAAACATAAAAATATAGTAATATTAAATATAAGAAGGTAAAACAGGCTGCTAAGATATACTACTTACTTTATGATCATCAAGTTTCCAAGTTATATTAGGAGCTGGGTACGCTTCGTCGACTGAACAGTTTGCTCTCAGGACGTCACCGCGCGCGTAGCTGCCTCGGGAGATGGTCAGATGTGGTGCTCTGAAGGGCGGGTCTGTGGAGAAGACAGCAGTTAAAATATGACAGACTTTTGGTAGAATAGACCATCTTAATTTTTTAATGAAAAAAAAACTTGGATAGCCGGCAAGGTAATTTTCGAACTATATTTCAATATATTTTCAGTATGTTTGTCAAATGTACCAAATTGTATATTAATACCAAAAATATAATGGTAACTAAATAAATACTCGAATTCACACTTTATTTGATTCTTATTAGTAATTTGCTTAAAAAAACTATAAACAAGTCATTTTGAAAATTTGGTTATCATCTGAAAACGTGAAAGTCTTTTTTTAGCACCATTTTATATTTCTTAAACTGCATATTATACGCACACACCATACATTTTCTTCATATAAAAACAGTCAGTTATGTATAAAAAAAATGTTAATAGAACACACTATCAAAAAGTACTAAGTTCAAAATTAAACATCTATTTTCGTACAATAACACTAGAAACTGAAAGGATATTCGCACAGGTATATCCAATATGTTCAAATAGAACTCACGGTTCAATGTATTATTTGTCACGTACGCCTGAATATCAATTTTCTAGAGGTGACTAGGCTGCTATTGGATACTTGCAACCTTATTCTAAAGGATTACATTGATAGTTCGCTGAATATTTCAGAGGAAATACTGTAGAATGAACAGGGTACATGATCGTATATGAACATTTTGAATAATAATATAAAGATTTTTGAATTAGATTGTCTCTGTGATGTTCGTAAATACGACCGCTGATATGAGGTGTCGGGTTCGATTCCCACGTTAGACAAAGTGCTTAAAATCTTTTCTATTAAATATTCTTCATAGATACCCTAGAGCTTGATTATGTATTCGGTATGTGGCAATATGCTCCCTATTAGAAACGAAAAATGTTGTGATGTAAACTGAAATACTTAATTCTGATATACATTTAAAAATACCAAAAAATAATTAGCCTGACCCCAGCTTCGAATCCGAGATAATTTGTAATCGAATTGTCGTATAGTATAAGCTGTCTTGATTAGGGATTGCAATCCGGTCCACCGGATCCGGTGTTTGTATTTGAAATATTTTCATTTCTAACCATAAATT
Organism: Anticarsia gemmatalis; assembly: GCF_050436995.1. Classification (NCBI taxonomy): domain Eukaryota; kingdom Metazoa; phylum Arthropoda; class Insecta; order Lepidoptera; family Erebidae; genus Anticarsia; species Anticarsia gemmatalis. The sequence goes on from NC_134769.1 coordinate 606,480, forward strand.
ATTAGTATTCATTCGTCTTTTCTGAGCTAATGAAATTAAGATATAATCATTCTAAGTATTCAAATCATCAGTCTCAGTTATTAATGTAATTATCTGTAAGAACCTACTTACTAGAGGAGAGCATACTAATTATTATCTCACTTATAGAAAATATTTCAAATACAAACACCGGATCCGGTGGACCGGATTGCAATCCCTAGTCTTCATTGAATTGACAATTATAAATTAAGTGGAACTTACCAACAACAGTAAGAGGCGCAGATCGTATATCAGTGTGGAAGAGCGGCGCGTCTGCTGACACCTCGCACTGATAGTCGCCGCTAAGACGCCGGTTCAGATTCACGATCCGTACTTGTTGGTGATCTGACTGCGTTAGCTGGTGGAAGAGGGAAAGGTAATTAAAGTATATTCAGCGAGACGGTAGGTGAAATTACGATGTCCGAAAACTTTCAGGTTTGAAGTAAAATGTCAAAGTTACAGCTTTTTGAAAAAATGGCTGAAACTAGAATTTAATTTGGAAAAGTCTAAAGAAAACTATAAATGATCTACACATCAAGTCAACCAAGGTCAAATTGTATGAGTAAATTCAGAAGACTAAGGTCAAATCTTGATATTTTTTAATCAATGAAATGGACTGATGATTTCAAAATTATCAAACTAAATCATAGCTAAATTTATGAGAAAAAAGCTTACTAAAGCAGTCCTTAACATGACTATAAAAACCGCAATGTTTGAAAATATAGTAGCTTGACTTTTCTAGCAGAGTAAATGAGTTCTTAGTTAAAACAAATCTAAATTATCTCCATTCTGTTGATATCACTGGTGTGCGCTGTGCCTTGAATAGAATGTAATATATTAATCACAAACTTCGAAAAAGCTTGATATTATTCGATGCTTAAATATTTTAGTTACCGTAAAAATTCTTACATTTTCAATCCTGTATTAACTAAAAACTAAATTAAAAGTAATTACATTCAAAGACATCTAACGAAATTAAGTGCTTTTAGTAAAAAGTAAAATTAATTTCGCAAAAGCAAAATATAGTATGTAGTCACGAAATGGAATATTATAATTTCAACGGCGCTGCCATTTCCATTTCGGTTTTGAAATAATTTAAAACTACTTTTTAAGTGAAAGATAAGGCTAGAAAGCAATTTAAAAAAGCTCTGGATAAAGTTTAAGATAAAGTATACATATTTAAATGTATTGAAAGTAATTTAAGAATAAAAGAGCATTTAAATAATCTTATACTAAAGGATAGAGCGTAATAAAATACTATGAATAGGATTTGAAGAAAAGCTAATTTATGAAATGCAAGGTAAAAATATGTGAAGTACTAAAGTCTGAAATAACGGTTCTGATGCATTCAGTTGCACATTTGTATAGACTTCGTAAAATGCCAAAAAACATAAAAATTATAATTTGAGTTATAAAAATAAAGAGGTGGCTTCATTGCTAAGAAAAATTCTACCAGTCCATCTTAGGGTGATTCAAAAATTTAATGAAGAATAAGTCAGTTTATTACAATCACGCAGTATTAAATATTAGATCGAGAAAAAGTCTTTTCGCATTATAGTATGTATGAACTTGTAATAAAATCTCTTTGGCTTTAAGAATCACAAATGAGTACACGGTTCATTAGGTTTCTTTCAGTGAGCTCGTGAGGTACCCAAATATCGAGCATTTTGTGTAGAGAAAAGATTTTATTACCAGTTCATACATACTATAATGCGAAAAGACTTTTTCCCGACCTAATACATGTACTTAAAACATCATTCGGCTACAAAAATCGTAAACACAAAATCAACTTACATCAACAGACGCTCCCGGCAGGGGAAAGACCATAGTTGGCGGCATTTCTCTCGGCACGAATCTGTAGAACTCAGTCTCAGCTCTGTACCATCTGATGGAGTAGAGGGCCGCGTCCTCGAGGTCGTAGGAACACCTGAGGATAGCCGACTGGCCCTCCCCAGAGAGGACTGCGCGAGGAACTGAGATGGTGAGGTTGCGTAGAGACCAGACTCCACCTGAGGAGCAAGAGAAATTTTTTTATTAGAAAACTGTTGGCAAAATTTACCAAGTCTAAAAATTTAACAATGACAATGTATTTATGCATAACAACTTTGTGCCATGAACTTAGCGTCGACAGGCATTCTTACTTGTCCAAATAAATTTTGTTCATCTCGTAATTTTCCTATTTTTTCTTCTTCTCCCTATTTTCAAACGATACAACGATATCGTCCATATGTCAAAGATTAGGAAGCCCAACGAAAAATAAAAACCTCTTAAAAGATAACTGTTTAATTTACATTGACTGTTGTTTTCATGTATGGTAACGAACTTTGACCAGCAATATTTTGACGAAACACCTATAGCCGTCCTTAAGTTTACAAAGATAATACACAACTGTTTAAACCACGTCCCTTTACAGCCTAAACTAGTCTCATTAGTATTTCATCACAATAAAGCCTCCCAAGGACAGACTGCTGTAGTCTGAAATGACCCTTTCAGAATATGATTAATGTGACGCCGTGGAAACTAAATTAATTAATCACATGATATATCATGTTGAACTCGTGTCACAAACTTACTAGACATTGAGTTGGCTGTTGTTGCTTTTTAAATTAGTTTATAATAAATATGTAATAATATTATACATCTATTACTATATTCGAAGGCGCAGACAGCAGTGGAATACATCCACGTTTCGTCACTAACTAAAATTATTATTAAAAGGTTTTAATATGACTGTATTTATGTATTTCAAATATTAATTTCTTATAATATGTTTTTGTTAAAAGTGTAGTAGCGCGATATTCAACAGTGGATGCTATCCAGTATCAAGAGTTTGACATTTAAATTGTAGTCTAGACGCAAGATATTCTACAGTAAGTGCTATCAAGAATCGAGAGTTTGACACTTAAAATGTTTTGAAAAATTAGTTTCTTCGATACCCGCGAGGGGCGCTGATCAGATTTTCATTGTGAGAGAAAGTCACCGTACAAGTTTTAATTCCAAAAGAACATCAATTGAATTGGGATTAAAGTTGTCACTATCGCACTAACACTGAGATAAGAAAGAAAAAACATGGGTTTTGTGCACAAAAAGTTGCTTTTAGTTTATTTTTACTTTGTGGTCGTTAATTTAATGTTTGTAATGATTTTTTTATATAAGATTTGCCAGGGAAATGAAATAACGTTAAAGACATATAAATTAAGGGCAATTAAGGCTTGCTAATAATCGGTTATATGGACAACCGGTAAAAGAATATATAATTTAGTCTACAAAACTGATCAGCACCTCTAGCGTCGTTCATAAGAACTATTTATCTTCAAATCATCATGATATTGTGATGACTTCAATGATTTTGTTAACATACATTTCCTTACACAAGTTAACTTATTTATCATCTCTATCAAATTTTACATAACAATGTTCACGTGTAGGCACGCAGAGAAGATAGGACGTAAATATTATATGAACTTCAATATCAAGCGAATCTCAAAGGACCTGGCATTAAATATTACTTCTATTCATAACGTATGTTCCTTGTACTCTATACTATATACCATGTAAAGCTTGGTGCACACGTATTCTGTTCGGTATCGGCATAGCCGGGCGGCAAAACCGAGTAACCATGTGTAGAAAAATGCCGTTCGACATCACCGTGCCTCAATGTTTCAACCGAAATTTGGTGATGACACCTGAAGGAAGATCGGCACAAGCCGAACTAGTGCAGTAATTGCTTTGAGTCGGTTTTGTTGCTTGATAAAAACTCCCGAACTGAAAGTGCCGTCCCGAATATGTGTGTAGCAAGCCTTAGAGAATCGAGAGCAACCACTAGATATCTTATTGTTCTAAGAATTGCTAGAATCCTCGCCAATTTGGTTAAGCTGTGTTAGCATAGAGAATTTTCTAGCAGTTGAGTTTAGTATGTGATGTAGATATATAAAATACAAAACACATACACTACGTAGCGATATAAAAATCTGAAAAATACGAAACGATGATTTTCAGGCGGTTGTTACCAATGGAAAGTGAGATTTAAGCACACATTTCATTTGTTTTCTAGAAGTTAAGTAAATTATATCCTCATGATTGTTAAAATATGACTGAAAATGTTAAAGTTTCAAATCGGTTTTGCTTGTTAAAATAGTAAAATGAGCAGACGCAGTATTTGACGAAATTTGGAACTCCTGATCGAGTTTTCTTTGCAAAATGGGCCAAATCTTTTCACAAAAAGAAACATGAAGGTAAATGCAGTTTCTAGTTTAACCAGAACTAGGTCTCAGGTTCAATTTTGTGCCCGAAATTGGCAATTTTCAATCACATCTCTTAACTAGGTTTGGGACCCCAATTAATCTAGGGCCACCTGGAATTAAATTAGCACTACTTAAAAAGAAGATTAACCCAAAACCCATTATCTTCGAAAGTGTAACGAATCAAAGAGAAAAGAAAAAATAAGGTATGTACCTATTGTGATAGTTTCCAACGGAAACGATTTCAGAGCTATTTTATGCCAGCGTACTCCCAAAAGCATGTTGCTGTGACAACAGATTTCTTTTTTGAGCAATACTAAAGTCTCTTACATCATTTCTTGAATTTAATGGCAAAAATGGCTTAATACATTTTTATTTTTAATATTATTGACCAACTGTTATCAGCCTAGATTCACTAAATACATGTAAATATTATAATTTCATGTTAAAATCCTCTTTTTCTCAAGAACACTGTTTCTATGTCCTACAAGGTCATGTTTAAAACATTCCCAGAAATTCCCGAATTGTTGATAGTCGTAGAAAACAAACGTAGTCCCTCGAGTGATTCAGAAACAATATTTCTAACGTGAAAGTGTCGTGTGAACTGCGCCCTGGGGGCAGGTCAAGAGGCTTGACCAGGGATGTCGAATGTTTAACAGAATGTAAGGAACATTGCGTAATGTATGATGCTGATGTAAAAAATAAGGGCTTGTAAAACTAGAAAGCACGCCCAGAATTGTTTAGAATTTATTAACATTTACAAGAGATGTAAATTATATGATTTTATTAATTAGGTTTCGTTACTGATTCGAATACATTCATGTATTTCCTTTTTTTTATTTAGCTCATTACAAGGCAGCATAGGCTTTCCTCTCAGCACGCTACTTGATTCTAATATAATAATAAAATATATATTTACTTCATATACACTAACCTTCTTATTGATAAACACACTATAAACCCATTTCAGTTAAAAAACTACTAAAATATGTTTCTTCTTTTTCATTTCGCTAAGGAGTGAAAGAAATAAAACTCTTTATAAGCCTTTCATAACTGTATAAACATATCTTTATGTCTTTTTCTATCATTACGTATCGGTGATGATTAAGTAGATTAATTTATGTAATCACCATAGGATTATTTCGTATGCCAGTAGTTTATCATGACCCCGTGGTCCCCATAAAACTTTGTCCACGTCACAAAAACTTTTATTCCCAAAAACTCCTGAACTACGGGAATTTTCCCATAAAGCATCCCACTTTCATCCCCTCATTATATTTTACGAAGCCAAAAATGTTTCATATCGCAGCAACCCTATCAATCTAGGGGTAGAGGCGGTCACTAATCACCACGCCACACCTGCTCGCAGGTATCCTTCCACTCAGATAGCACACTATACACGATTGTTTTGATTTACCATTGATACATTGCGCGTATTGTATCAACATTGAATACTGACGCTACTGTTCAAGCAGCAATGGATAGTGAATTAATGTGTTGTGTAGGAGGATGATTTATAGAGGGATTAGGTGGAGGTAATGTGACGTAGTTTGGAGATTATGGGTCTCTCCTCGTAAGTGCCAACTAAGGAGGAGGTACTTATGTTAGTTGTCGAAGAACGGATTTCGTTGTTTTTACGTCTATTTGTAAGTCAGTTTTCTTGGAAGTAAAGGTGCCTGCAAATGTCAAGGATATTGCCGATCCATGTTCAAAAGGTTGTTGTCAAGGTACTTTGTTTTATTTATAAATATAAGTGAGTCATAAATCTGCGAAGGAAATTACACAAATACATTATGTACACCTGTATAGATTATAAGGTAATTCAGCGGCGGGCACAGACATTCAGTTTTTTTACTTTCTGTAAGATTTTGTAAAATTTTTTGAAGCCTGGAATTTATGGTTAAAAATGTTTAAAAAACGGGGAAAATATATGATCCATTCTCTTTTTTGTGACAAAGCGTAGCAGCGCGAGTCAGCTAGTTAATAATATTAGTGTCCATTAACAAAAAGACAATTACACAAGTTAAGCTAAATCAAGATAATTTCAGTTACAATCAATTAAGGTGTGTGGGTCTGCATAATCTCATAGTCATTAGGGTCTGTATGTTCGCAGCTGAGAAAACAACCCGGGACTTGCGGTTAGGGACATTCCACCCCCACTTTAACCCCTTGTGGAGATCGGTTATTATCGCGTGGAGGATTCGAATTATTTAATTCTCTGTTAAACTTTTTCTGTGACATAAATAAGTAATAATAATTGTACTATTTACAATTATATTATTATTCAGTATTTAAAAATCAAAATACATTGAAGACTTTACTTTTACTTTTGATTTTGTAACGTATCACTCGATGTAGTATTATTTTTTATGTCTTTGGTTTTTGAATTTAATAGACTGTGTTTTGATATATTATAGAAAATATTTTTTCCTACAAATCTTGTCACGTCACGGTTAGCCAGAAAATAAAAGTTCTTCAGTTTCATCATCAAAGTCATTTCCATTTACAATACGGTAGATATCCCGTCGAAATAAGAGCCTCCCTCTCTTTTTGAGTCTGTTAAAAACGACATTAATTGCAAAAAAGAGTATCAGAAATCAGAAATTTTTATTTGTGATACATAGGTATATAGTGTTACATAGTTGGTCGTTGAATTAAATAAAGTACTCTATGATCGGTCAGTTGAAGACATACAAAAAAAAACTCATGCATTACAATGTCAGAGTAAATAGGTGCTTAACTACATTATTATTGGGAATTATTTAATTATTCGAAATTGTGATTTTTTTAAAATATAATAAAAGCATTTAAGATATATTGTGTACTAGCTGACCCGCGCAACTTCGCTTGCGTCACATAAAAGAGAATGGGTCATAATTTTCCCCGTTTTTGTAACATTCCTCGTTGCTACTCCGCTCCCATTATTTGTAGCGTAATGATATATAGCCCATAGCCCTCCTCAATAAATAGGCTATCTAACACTGAAAGAATTTTTCAAATCGGATCAGTAGTTCCTGAGATTAGCGCGTTCAAACAAACAAACAAACAATCAAACAAACAAACTCTTCAGCTTTATATGTAGATTCAGTGTTCAAAAATCAAAAGTAAAACTAAAGTCTTCATCGCATGTACCAGATACAATGAAGACTTTACTTTTACTTAAAAACTCGATGTAGTATCATTTTTTCTGTCTTTGGTTTTTGAATTTCATAGACAGTGGTATTTTGATAGGTTATTGAAAACATTTTTTCCTACAAATCTTGTCACGTCACGGTTAGCCAGAAAATAAAAGTTCTTCAGTTTCATCATCAAAGTCATTTCCATTTACAATACGGTAGATATCCCGTCGAAATAAGAGCTTCCCTTTCTTTGTAAGTAGGTTAAAAAACTACATAAATTGCAAAAAAGAGTAGAAATTTGCTTACAAATGTAGTAAAGTTATGTAGTAACTATGAACTAAGCTCATACAATGTGCCTTTAAAACATTGTTTTCACCAAAACCAAGTACAGTATTACTAACACCAACACCTAAAAAGACCTTACTCCATTACCTGAACCAGTTAACCGTCACCTCAACACAACTGTACACGAAACTCAGATATTAATAAAAGCCGAAACGAGTTAAATAACAACTCCGAAATACGGTATTCATGTAGTTCTCACTCTCGCAGAAACTCCGTACATTTAAACGGCGGAACTTTTTCGCCGCTATATTTAAGAGTAGGTATACTAAACGGCATGTAAATTACAGAGCATTACGCTTGTACTGTGGTTTTGTTCGTTATTTCTTGATTTATTTTGTTGGTATTAAAATAGTTGGGAATGGATTTAACGAGTTTGTAGGTATATGAATTTGGGGCAGTATTTTAAGTTACAAATTTTGCTGCTAAAGTGGGGTGTTTAATTCATGTTGCCGATTAAGCGATTAGCTGAAATTGTTCTAAATAAAGATAGATACATACCCGAAGGTGTAAATACTTACACGTTTCGCCATTAAAATATGATTCCAGCGTTTTAGGGGCAAGTAAATGCTTGTAATAGTTACGATTTTGTCTGATATAATTCTACTAGCTGACTCGCGCAACTTCGCTTGCGTCATATAAGAGAGAATGGGTCATAGTTTTCCCCGTTTTTGTAACATTTTTTACTGATACTTTACTCCTATTGGTCGTAGCGTGATGATATATAAGCTTCAGCTTCATAATACTAGTTTAGATTCGATTGATGTAATAGCAAACTTGACCACTAAACACAAAATAAATAATTAAAATTGTAAATATTTTTCTTTTCATGTCGTATTCTGGCCTCTGCCAACCTCTTTTGGAAGATATGATTATTATGAGTGTAACTATGAATGTTTTTTTCTTTCTCCGTTAATTATAAATACCAAAGCACATCCTTGTTTGTAATGCTTCACTGTCATTGAAATAACCAAATGTAACACATAGACCTTTCCATTCAGTCACACAACCCTCATCAACACCTTTCAATTAAAACCGCATTACACCCAAAAACCCCATCACGAAAAAACACCACATCTTCCGCAAAATTAACCCGGAGATGTGCCGTGAGCTCGTCAAATTGCGCGTTCGTTTGAAGCTAATGAACGTAATAAATGTCTGGCAGTGTTCGCGCGGGCGTCGATGTATAGCGAACATTCAGATAATGACCGCGCCTCCTCGCAATAACTGGATGGCTTGGTAATGGTTCGATATGTCTCGTCCGCGAATGCTGCGTTACGTTGTGGCTTTAGTATTAGCTGTAGCGATGAACATTTTTGATTTGTTTATATGTGGATAAAATAGATATAACACTTTACCAAGGAAAAAATTGTTTTAAATACATAAAATTCTTGATACAGTAAATGCATTTGTAGAGTTCGTTACATAATGGGAAAAATTGCATTCTTGATTTTAACCTTCGTACCCAAACGACAAAAACGGTACCTTATTACTAAGACTACGCTGTCCGACTGTCTCACTAGGCTGTATTTCATGAACTTTGATAACTGGATAGTTGAAATTTTGAACATCAAAATAATGTTGACTGATCCTCCCATACCAAAAAAACACAATTTAAAAATGTCGAACATAGTCAGGTTCTGAATGAATTAGGTTTCACTGTAATCATGTAAAATCACAACATATATCACTTAAAAGTGTTTCGTATTTTTGAAGTAATGCTTCAAATCGCTAAACGCTACCTCTTTCACTCACACCTACACATCAATGCCTATACAGGGTGGTGAATTCTCTCCACTCGATATACACAGTATAGTGTAAGATTGACGCGCAGATATCACCGTCATGTGTTGACTAGTTGCGAAGAATATCGCTTTGTTTTTGTTTCCTCTTTTGTAAATAACTAGATAAAGTTAACGGAACGTGAAGAGATTAACTAATGACTATGTAGACTAATACTAGGTACAAAAATACTAATTCTGTCGTAATTATTTTGATACTAACCTACCATAGGTTCAATATCAGCAAATCTCCTATTTCACTTTTTTTGGGGTTGATTTCCGAAATATTTCCTTTACTTGATCCAGAATCTACAATCTTAGAATAATCGATGTTTGTCTGTCTTTTACACTTGCATGACTAAACCGCTGAATTGATTTTGATGAAATTAATTACGCCAAAAGAACGTTAGGCAGTCGAAAGAAAGAAACTGCCGCTGCAAGGCTGGTGTTTTTATTTTCAAAAAATAACCCCAAAAAGAATTAACACGTTTTTTACTAACCCAAATTCCACGTCTGCTAGCACATTCTTCTTACGATAGCAATAAAAAATACTTGCTATAAAAAAATCACTGTAGAAAGCCATAGTAAGTCAGTTTCCAAGTGACTTGAACAAGAAGATTAGCTAACTTTTTGTTAGAATGCTGAAGACGTGGCCACCAAGTTGTGTCTTCGAAGTTTTGCACTCAAAGTAATAAAGTCCTTTACAGAGATGACTGTGTATTGCTATTTTATTTATTTACTCCTTGTGAGCTCTGAACGAAGAACGCTAGTAGTAATTATGAAGCTTGATTCCTAATTTCTGTAAGTATGTCAATAGTGGCCTGGAGTGTGGTAAAGTGTCATTTATATGGCAATTAACTCTTTGTTAATGGTAAAACGTGAATGTAATTTGTATACTTCTGCTATTTCTTCAGGCGTGATGCTGTAAGAACAAAGCATCTTATGGTTTTTCGTGTACAGTTAACAAATTTATGTAATTATTTATATCAATTCGCTGACATGTTGTTTGGTTTGGCTTGC